>NC_052352.1:25288689-25346419 GCF_009727055.1 Benincasa hispida | reverse complement strand
CAACGTTACTTGATTTTGCTTCTCCACTGCTTCTTGTGATATGTTTTCTTGAGGAAAGGTGGGGGTTTTATGGATCATTTGAAGGTTATCTGGGAGCTGTGTTTAGCTGAATATTTTCCATGGGGAAAAAGAACCATAGAAGAAAATCATTTTATGGATCAAATTGTGCTGTCGTGGAAGTATGATGCTAATTGATATTTAGTTCTGAACATTTCAGGAGAATCTTCAATAGTGGTTCTGATTCTGGTTCTGATTCTAAGGTTTTCTGGAATGATGCTAGACATTTGAAGCCTAAGCTTATTTACAAGCGTCAAGTGATTATCCTTTAGCCTGTCTTGAGTATTGGACTTGTTTTTATATCTAAAGTTGCTACTCTCTCCTGATTAGATTGTTTTGGTTGATGTTGGGATATCGATATAATATTGATACAATTTAGGCATCTTTGCTCTTGAGCTGTTAACCCTATCATAATTAAATAATTTTCTTTTACAGTTCTAGACCGAGAGTTTTGTTCAGTGGTCCTCATTGGGGACTTACCTAGCAACAATTCACCGACAGGGTGCTGCAGTTTGGGGTGGCGCAGGTACCTTTAACCGTCTTATGCGCTTTGCCCATCAATAGGTTTGTTATTGTTTTTCGTTCAGTCCTTCTGACAGTGCTTGCTAACGTCCCAAAGGCCTTAAGCTTTTAATATATAAAATGTAGGTTAAGTTAATTTATTTTTCTCTTGGTGAGAAATATTTGGTGATGTACAGCAGTCATGAGCCTAGCAATCCCCGTGATGCAAATGTGGCAACTTTCTTTCGAATTTCTACTCTAAGTCTGGGAGCTTAGAATTTTCAATAAGAGCCTTCAAGAAAATTAAGAAAAAGAATGTGATTTCATGGACTTCAATTGTATCTTCCTATTGTGATAATGGTTAAATAGCTCGGAGTTTAAGTTTCTTCGCCGAGATGCTCTCGGATGGTGTGGAACCAAACGAGTACACTTTAACAAGTGTCTTGGGTGCTTGTTGTGTAATGTTGACATTGGGTTTAGGAGCACATATTCATTCACTAAGCGTGGAACCTTCATCGAAGGTTAGAACTTTGTAACCATCATTCTCATATATAGATTTGAACTTATTATATGGTTATCTATGTGTATATTCCTGAAATTCTTGTTGAATATTTAAATTTCAGTTCAATTTTTAAAATGTCCCAGAAATTCTAGAATAAATGTGAAAATGCTAGGTTTGCATATAGCTAAAAATCATTACAAGTATGAATTTATGATGAATTTGCTTTACTAGCATTCTTTAACATCCGATTTAAATAGTTAATATCTAGCTCTGTAACATAATCGGTATTTCTATTACATTAGTAACATTTTTCATATTAAGATTCGATAAGCATCATTCTAATATTCGATTTAAATTATTTGATCATTCGATAAGTATCACTACAAGAATTTTTCCTTGAATGTACCATTTATGCACATTCCCAATAAACACGGTTAGTTGAATATGAATTCTGATAACATTTTCAATTTCAATCCTTTGTCTTAAACCTTTTTTGTTTGTGTATTTTTTAGGTGTTTAGAAGGGGTGGGGAGGAGATGGATTTCTTGCAACAACAAGGGATTCAAGTGAAAATTGTTCCTGGTAAGTGCATTTTTGAATGCTTGCAGTTTTAAGCACAGTTTCTAAGTGTTTTCAAGTGACTTTAATGATATGAAAATTCCTGTTTGAGAAGTTATAGTGTGCTTATTTCTCTTTGGACCATATTGGATTAGAATGTAGCACCCGTTTATGACTCATGGGTACTATTTATTTGTAGTTTAGATTTGATTCAAGGTGCTCGAGTTTGTAGGTCGCACTATGGTATTTTGTGGCTTATTCATGCACTATGGTAGTCTTTGTGACAACTTTTGAGGTTTGAAGTATATTGTGAGCTAAATTTGCTTATTGATGTATGTGTTCTTGAATATTCATTTTTTGGGAATTTTGATAGTTCTGTTGAGAACAAGTGGTTGTGAAATATTTTTAGGAGTGTGTTTCTTTGAACAGGTTCAAGGTAAATTTTTAGTTTTGTTGTGGTAGCATCATTATGTTGCCGAAAATTTTCCATCATCTTCGTATCTTATATCTAGGTAACCAAGCTTCTCTTCTTCAAGATCTTGAAAAAGAAGATTCTCTAATTTATTCAACTATTGAGTTTTCTTGTTTTGCAGATGCAACAAAGGAGTAAATATTTGGTATCGCAACCTCTTTATGCTTTTTCTTGGGGAACTTTAGATCTAACACATTCACTACAAGAATTTTTCCTTGAATGTACCATTTATGCACATTCCCAATAAACACGGTTAATTGAATATGAATTCTTATCACATTTTCACTTTCAATCCTTTTTCTTAAACCTTTTTTGTTTGTGAACCTTTGAACAACAGTGGTCAGACAAAGATGCCTATAACCAGACATTGTCGAAGTTAGGGGGTTGGTTCAAGAAGAATTATGAAGGGATCCATACTTACCAAGTGGAGAGAGACAGTAATCTCATAATATTTATAGAATCATAATGTTTGTATTACTTGTAATTTGTGTTTTCAAGGCCTGGATTATTGTACAGCCTTTTAAATTATAATTTTATAACAGAACTTGTGGATTAAATTTGATAGATTTACAATCCAACATGAATAATGTCATAGCCACAATGTTCAATAATGATGTGTCATGTTATACTTTTTTACCAAAAAAATGGATTCGGCAACGGAATTTAAAAAAAAAAAATGGACAGATTCAGGCTTCAATGTTGGTTAATAATTAAAAAAAAAAACAGAGGCTTTAATGTCGGTTGGAAATTTCATTGAAGGTCTTTAATGTTGGTTGCAACCGACATTGAAAGCTGTGTTATTGAAGCCCTTTAATGTCGGTTTAAAACCGACATTAAGGCAACCGACAATAAAGGGCTTTAATAACACTATCTTTAATGTCGGTTGTCAACCGACATTAAAGCCCGAATTTCTTCTAGTGTATGGAGCCATACCAATGCTAGAATGATAACTATTATTATAAGTGAACTTTGCTAAAGGAAAATGTGTATCCTAGCTACCTTTAAACTATAACACACAAGCCCTCAAAATATCTTATGTCTGAATCATCCGCTCTGATTTTCCATCCATTTGGGGATGAAATGTTGTACTAAAATGCAACTTGGTACCTAGCGTTTTTTGTAAACTGGGCCAAAACTTCGAGGTAAACCTCAGATTTCTATCTGATATAATTGATATTGGTGCCCAAATTGGCTTACCACTTTGTCAACATACATATTGGCCAACTTATCAAGGGTAGAAGTAGTTCTGACTAGCAAAAACTTTGCCGTCTTAGTCATCTGGTCTATAATTACCCAAATGTCATCATAACCATTGGGTGTCCTGGGTAAACCATATCATCAGAGAGATTGTGCATCGAGGGGACGTAATTGTCACGAAGATAGCTTCGAAGCACAATGTTGTTTATCTGTTTATGAAGGCTCTCACGACTATAGTGTTTGAGGGTCACCTACAGAGCATGGGTCTACGGGACCGTCCGTGGCTGGACTAGGTGATGACATGAAATTGATCGTATGATGTGCATGCATGATGATGTGCTACAAGCTTATGTTACCATAAACTTGTAACGCTAAATGTAATCTTATGCTATGTTAATGCTCATGCATATTTTATGCAATACTACTTCTAGATATATGCGTTGTTAACTATATGCTTGTAGTATGCTATGGAGTAATGTGTTGTCACAAATTTCCTTGCGCTGAAACTAAGTATAATTCCAACGCAAGTTTCTCAGAGTAATCCGAGGTCGAACACAGGGATTATTTTCGTTAATGTGTTACTTTTGTGATACATGCGACCGGTTTTTACAATTAATAAGAATTGGGTTTGTACATGAATTTAAAGTTGCGGTAAAATATAGTTGCGTTAATAAACTAAATTGCGATGAAAATAAACCTAAGCTAATATGATACAAGATACAAGATACATGATATACATGGTACTGGGTTCAAGACTAACTGTGAAGTTTATACAAAGGATCGTGGTATGCGATTGCAAGTCTTTATGAATGAATCAGAAATAAAAAGGATAACTAGTAAAAACACTGCAAGTTTATTAATTGCGTTAAAGATGTAACTAAGGTTCTGCTTTCCCTTGGCCTACACCTCTTGGTGATCGACCACGTTCCCATATCTCTATGGTAAAACAGGGATGAACGTGATGAACACAAGGTTGCTTCCATCTCTGGAAGTACTTCTCACTTTAGTTAACGCATTCTTCCAACCCTCTCTCGATAGGCGAAATGACATTTTCATTTCTGCTCTCACAGGTGAAGATGCCGTCTAGCATGCTTTAGCTAAACATAAATATTTCCTTAACACAGATTAATTTGCTTCCTAATTCTTACTAATTACTAGGGGATTAAAAAAACATCATGGTGAAAGTGAAACATGGAGGAACGAAAGTAGACAGAGAAATGATAATGGAAATGATCATAACATTCAATACTAAGATTAAGCGTCTGGTACATGGTGTGAATGATAGACTACGAAGATGAATACAAGTGATGATAAAAAGATAGAAATAAATACAGAAGAGTGTCAACATCTTGACACAGATCTGGACGGTGGTTTTGCTTGCCGACATGTGGAGTGGATGAACAGAAGAGCTTCCTTCTCAGGCTTGCTCGTATGGTAGAGGTGACCTTCGTACAGAGCTTCAACGGCGGGGATCGAAAGAATTCTTTGCCCGAAGACTCACTTCTCGGCCTTGTCTCTTGATTCTTCCCGGATCTACTCTGATTAATCCTTCAACCAGTCTCTCTCTCAGATGAGTATTCAAGTTTTCCCTATATTTAAGAATATTTTTTCAGTGGAACGGTTGTACATGCGTCAGAATCCTCCGCAATTGCGTTGCTCTTTACATCTTCAATCGTTTGCCTGCATGCGGTGTTGTTTTTTATTACCGCATGCGGTGNAGAGCTTCAACGGCGGGGATCGAAAGAATTCTTTGCCCGAAGACTCACTTCTCGGCCTTGTCTCTTGATTCTTCCCGGATCTACTCTGATTAATCACTCAACCAGTCTCTCCCTCAGATCAGTATTCAAGTCTCCCGTATCGAGTATATTTCTTCAATGGAATTGCAGAAGCTATTTATAGGCGAAGCTTTGACTCTTTGCATTGTGGTCCCCACTTTATTGTTAAGGCAGTTCCTGAAATGGTGGAGTGAATATTCCTTCTGTTACGCAATCAATCCCGATCGAAATGCACAATGGTCAGCTGTACATGCGTCAGAATCCTCCGCAATTGCGTTGCTCTTTACATCTTCAATCGTTTGCCTGCATGCGGTGTTGTTTTTTATTACCGCATGCGGTGAAAATTGCATTGATCACAAAGCACTTGATCGATTGTCGCATGTGCCGTCATTGCATTGACCGTCTCTTCATTATTTATTGACGGGCGCAATGCGACATAGATGCATTGTTTAGTTTATCTTTGAGCCATGAACGCATGCGATGACTTGATTTCCTACAAAACAGAACTGAAACATTATTTTCTACCATCGCAATGGTGTTAGTGGGTGTATTGATGACAATTTATAATTCTCGCATTTCTTAGCCAATTTCCATACTATCGACGCAACTTTTCTTCCTTTTGGCCGCAATATCTAAATAAAACGGTATAAATAACTTGTATTTCTACAAGTTATCATTAGGGAGAGTGGGAGTATAGTTGTACTGGGCCTTTGTGCCCTAGTCTATTGTTTTATACTTGGTACCCCAGTAGCTCTAGGACAAGTGGGAGATTGTTAGGGTTCATGCCCTAAATCTCATAGGGTCCTGTAGTTTATAAACACATGCATGAACAAACATTTGTGATGTAATAATATGAGATATTTTATTCACTACTGTTTATGAAATATGAGATATTTTAGTTGCATTAATCACAAATCAATAAACTAAGATCCATGGTTATTGCTATAACTTAAACATGTATGTGGAGACATACAAGTGAATCGTGCCTTAAGTGATAACCTAAATGATCTGTAGTATATAGATAAAGGATGGAAACCTTATCTTGGTGACACTACGGATACGACCCGTTTTGTAGATGTTACAAGTGTTATAAAGTGCTATAAATGATCTGATCCTGGTCATTCATATGAAGACATGCGAGCAAGGGTATCCTATACAAACGATTTTGTATAAGATCAGACCAAGAAATGTTTAATCTCGTTATATGACGCCGTTCATGACAGAGACTTTCATTTCATTAGGATGACCATAGGTAACATGATCTTAATCTTGAGTGAGTTAGGAACTCCTGCCTAAGAGGGCGGTCCTTTGATTTGCATGGGTGTGAGTGGCCAGATCACTGATTCAAACCTACCACTTTGGGGATTCGTCTGATTAGGGAGCTAGAAACTCAACTACACAAGACGAAATTCACTCCTTCCCCAAAGCAGGGGTAAGTAGATAAATTGCTCCCTTAATGGCTGATTCCGGGGTTTGAACAATGTGGCGCTACACCTTCTCATGGCTTGAGAAGTGTTCACTCATAATGGGACTATGATATATTGTTCATTAGAGAAATCAGTGGTACTTAAGAAGTTAGATGTAACTACAGGGGCAAAACGATAAATTGGCCCAGTTATACTTACGATCATTGTGAAGGGTCATCGTACTGTTGGTTAGTTATATCCAATGGATACATAAATATATCTATAGTGCGAAGTGTACAACTATCAGTCTTTAGTGGAATGCTCAACAGTTAACGGATGATGGATATTGTGATTAAAGAGTTTAATAAGTCATTCACGTACCCTTGGAGCTTCAAGCTACAGGTTCATAAGGTCCTCTTGGTAGCTCAATGGATTCATGTTGAGAATCAGTTTTTGGGTTAGTTTGAATTGTTCAAATTAACAAGAGAAAATTTGATTATATATGATATAATTAAATTGATTCAATTATATGTGATATAATTGATTTGATGTATTAGATACATTAATTGGGGGAATTAATATAAATATGATTTATATTAAATGTCATAAAGGAGAAAAAGAACTATGGTTTAAATATTACATATGATGTGATATTAGAATTATAGGTTATAAACATAATATGATAAATTAATTATTATATTTATTTATAACAAAAACAATTATAAGATTATTGTGGTTGGTTATTTTTCTCCTATAACCGTTTAGAGTGGGAAGTTTTTAATCAGTTTTTCAATTTTTCAATAAGGCAACTCATTTCGATTGGGTAAAGAAAAGAGCTATACGATAACCTTTGAGAGAGAGAACGATTAAGCATCAAGGCATCGAGTTTGCTAGATAATAGTTCCTCATTACTCAATGATTGAGTACCAAGTCTATACGATAGACTTTCTCATTCTCCCACTTACTCGATCGTTTAATTCCTCATTCTCTCTACCAATTCCACACAGAGCCTACACCTCCTAGATTCTCACACCGAGAATACCAAGGTAACCTCTTGTTAGTGTCGAGTTGTTGTTCGAGGGTCGAGGATCGAGTATTACTTGATTGTGTTCAAGGATCTAACAGTTCGTGAAATTCACTAATTGTTCATTGTATTAATGCACTTGATCGAGTTTGCTTGGACACTGGACTGATGTTAATCGAGGGAATACTCAAAGAATGGTTCTTCAAAGGTATGTCACTCGATTCCTTTGGTTTTAACTCAAAAGCATGTTGTAATTTACTCGATGATACATAATTTTTGTTGTTTGAATGTAAATGTGTTGTTCTTTCACAATGGGTTTGGAACAATCTGCTTCCGCTCAACGGTTCTCTTGTTTAAGAGTTCCCTCAAGTGAGACTATGATATATTGTTCATTAGAGAAATCAGTGGTACTTAAGGAGTTAGATGTAACTATAGGGGCAAAACGATAAATTGGCCCAGCTGTACTTACGAGCGATTTGTGAAGGGTTATTGTACTGTTGATTGGTTATATCAAATTGACACATAAATATATCTATAGTACGAAAAGTGCAGCTGTCGGTCTTTAGTGGAGTGCCCAATAGTTAACGGATGATGGATAATGTGATTAAAGAGTTTAGTTAGTTATTCACGTACTGTTGGAGCTTCAAGCTATAGGTCCATAAGGTCCCCTTGGTAGCTCAATGGATTCAAATTGAGAATCAGTTTTTCGGTTAGTTTGAAATGTTCAAATTAACAAGAGGGAATTTGATTATATATGATATAATTGATATAATATATTTGATACATTATGGTTTGATTTAAGGAACTAATATTTGAATATGATTCAAATATAATTTCTATGAATTAGATTCATGGTCATTAAATTTAATATAAATATGATTTATATTAAATGCCATAAAAAGAGAAGAAGAACTATGGTTTATGTATTATGTATGATGCAATATTAAAACTATAGGTTATAAATATAATATAATAAGTTAGTTATTGTATTTATTTATAATTTATTAATTATATGATAATTAAAACTTATTTTTCTTCATAACTACCTTTAGTGGGTAGTTATACGGTTTTGGCAAATGAGTGGAATAAAGATGAAAAATTATTTTTCTAATAATTCTACGAAAACTACTCAGATTAACTATCAAGTGACTATATGATAGCATCGAGTTTACTATACGATAGTGCTCTTAACTAAACGATCGAGCATCGAGTCTATGCGATAGACTTCCATCTTCTACATGATAGTGTTGCTAGACTTCCATCTTCTACATGATAGTGTTGCCTTTTACTCGATCATATTCCTCCTTCCCTCTAACCAAAATAAGCCAGAGCCCACCACTCCTAGATTTTCACACCGAGAATATCAAGATAATCTAGTGGTTGTGTCTGGATCTGTTCAGGGATCGAACTGATACTCATTGCTGTTTGAGGGAGTTCAAGTTGCTCGTTATGTTCGTGACTAATCGAGGGATATACTTGAAGAAAGTGTTTTTCAAAGGTATTGTCTTTCTAACTTTTGTATTTATTTCAAGAAGCATGCTGTAATTTATGATTTAATGCATAATCTGTTTAGTATGACTGAATGTATGTGTTCTTTCACAATGGAGTTTGAACAATCCACTTCCGCTCATAGGTTCTCTATATGTAGAGTTCCTTCGAACATTATGAGCCACCTAAACTCAATCTTCCTAAGGGTTTGAGGAGTGATTGACAGGCAGAACTGCTAGGCCTCGAGACGTCGACCACTATATGGGGAGGAAAACATTTTTAAAATGGGAACTGGAAAGCCCAGTGAGTGACTATCTTAAGTAAAACATACTTTAAATCATAATTAACATAAACAGGCTTATCAAGAAACATTTATAAAATCATAATTAGGGTTTTTAAAATGGAATTGAAATCATAAAAATACATCATGTAAAAACTTTGAAATAATTTATTAACATCTTTCTGAAACTCCACTACTCCAATGCCTAGACGTGTGGGAGAGCCATTTTGCTCAATCCCTAATAATCTTTAGTTGAAATAAAGTCCTTTTGTCCGATCTCATCAATGTCGATAACATAGTCATACGTGCACGTAGAGCTGGGTTGGGTCTTGACCAACTTACCATACCTTTGGTGTCAAGGATCCCTAACATGACTATAATTTGGGTACCTTTCATTGGAGTAGGATTTGTACAAGGCACAAATGTTTAAACATTTAAGAACATATACAGAGTATGCATATTTGAAATAATCATACCTCATGGTTTCATATCAACGCATAGTGCCTTGTAAGACATGAAATATGCTTTATTAATTTCATCATGCAGTAAAACATAGCAAAGGCTTACTGGAAAACACATGTTAAACTCTTAAATAACTTCATCATTTTTTTTTAAAAAAACATGGATCATGCGATCAACATCCATTTTAAGGCAGTTGGAGAAAATCATGATATAATAACTTCATATGAAATGCCTATGCATTGAGAATCATTCATAAAACTTGTGTTAGAAAACATTTATTAAAACTTGTCACTCATTGTCTTAAGCTACTTATCCAATGGGTTGTATGCTTTTCCTATTTGCCTCTACCCAGAAAAGGAAAGATCCCTTGGTCAGTATACTTAGCTCCTTTTTTAGGTTAACGCACAACTTATCTTTATTGCATACTAATAGTAATCGCATCATAACTAAGTCCGACGCATTGACTATCTTTAGCCATCTTACTTTATAACTTGGCTGACAATTGGGACTTTTTTCTCAAGGTGCTCATTTAAACACTGAAACACTTCTCAGTCTATGCGATGAGCACTTATTATGCGACATACTTCAAATGCCATTGTTATGAATTGGGTATGTTGTATGCGTTAACACATAACATCATTAAGTCAGCTACTTGCTTGTTCTTCGTATGCAGGTGTCTGCTTATCCATCTACAACACCATTCCAAATTTAAACTTCTCGATTTCATAATTCAATTCCAGCATTCGTTTAACTAAACTTCTTTTAGAGAAAATGCTCATATACATCTTAACTTTTGCTTACCTTAGAATTTGAGCATTATTTACTCTAGAATCAATCGAAAATCCCTCAAATTCTCCATTAGTTGCCTAAGAGTTCTTTAACTTTCAAAATCTTTTGATAACAACAATACTCCCTCACTTAGGCGTTAGAAAAATTTTGGTAAAATAGTCTCTTTCTTGGTTAACCCTATTTATACTTGGGTTTGCACGAAGAGTTTGCTTAATTTATTGCCATCTGACAAGTTTATCCCTTTATTGACATCTACAAGGCTGCCACCTGGCTTACTTACTCATTAATTAAGTTGAATGCTGCAGCTTAAGCTTGATTGCATGGCCTTGCGGTCATCTAGTGTTGGGGTTAGTGCCCTAAATCTCATAGGGTTTTATAGTTTGTAATTGTATTGTACAGACATCTTCTTTATCTAGTAAAATATGTGATGTTTTTATTTGACATTTAGTTGCATTAATCCACAAACCAATAAACTAACATCCAAGGTTATCTTGTACCTTAAACATGTATGTAGAGACATACGGGTGGATCATGTTTAAGTGATAACCTAAATGATCTGTAGTAGATGGATAAGGTTGGATACCTTATTCTTGATACTATGAGTATGGTCCGCTTTGTAGATGTTACAATTGTTATAAAGTGCTACAGATGATCTGATCCTAATCATTCATGTAGAGACATGTGAGCAGGGGTATTCTATACAAAGGAGTTTGTATAAGACCAGACTACGGAATGTTTAGTCTTATTATATAACACCGTTCATAATAGAGACTTACATTTCACTAGGAAGACCATAGGTAACATGACTTGAAACTTGAATGAGTTGTGAACTCCTGCCTATGAAAGCGGTCATTTGACTTGTATGGGTGAGAGTGTCAGATCGCCGACTCAACAAACCTACTGTTTTAGAGATTTGTCTGATTAGGGAGTTGGGAACACAACTAAACAAGAAGAAATTCACTCCTTCCCCAATGTCAGGTTAAGTAGATAAATTGCTTTCTTAAGGGCTGATTTCGGGGCTTGAACAATGTGGCGCCACACCTTCTCCTGACCCGATAGGGGTTTGGTCTTAGTTGGACTATGATTTATTGTTCATTGGAGGGATCAGTTGTACTTAAGAAGTTAGATATAATTTTAGGGGCAAAACGGTAATTTTGGCCTAACTGTACTTACGAGTGATTTGTGAAGGATCATCGTACTGTTGATTGATTATATCCAATAGACACAGAAATATATCTGTAGTGCGAAGAGTGCAACTGTCAGTCTTTAGTGGAGTGCCCGATAATTAACGAATTGTGAAAATTTAATTAAAGGAGTTCAATTAATTATTCACGTTCCATTGAAGCTTCAAGCTACAGGTCCATGAGGTCCCCTCTGTAGCTCAACGAAAATTAATGAGAATCAATTTTTGGATTAATTTAAATTGTTCAAATTGATTGAGGGAATTAACTATATGTAATATAATTAATTTAATCTAATTATATATGATATAATTACTATAATATATTTGATATATTATAATATAAAGTACATAGGAGAGGAAATAAATATTTAAATATGATTCAAATATTAATTATGTGAATTGATTCATATAATTAAATTTAATATAAATGGGATTTATATTAAATGTCGTCGGTGAGAGAATATAAACTATAGGTTATATTGTATTTGATACAATATACAAACTATAGGTTATATATGTTATATTTGATATAACATATAGTTTAATATATATTATATGATAAGCACTAGAAGAAATTCGGGCTTTAATGTCGGTTTTAAACTGACATTAAAGATAGTGTTATTAAAGCCTTTAATGTTGGTTGCCTTTAATGTCGGTTTTAAGGGCTTCAAAAACACAGCCTTCAATGTCGGTTGCAACCGACATTAAAGACCTTCAGTGAAATTAACAACCGACATTAAAGCATGTGTTTTTTTTTAATTCTTAATCGACATTGAAGCCTGAATTTGTCCGTTTTTTTTAAATTTGATTGTCGAATCCATTTTTTTGGTCAAAAAGTATGACATGACACATCATTATCGAACGTTGTGGCTATGACATATTATTCATGTATGGATTGTAAATCTATTATATTTAATCCACAAATTCTGCTATAAAATTATAATTTAAAAGTCCGTACAATTATTCAGGCCCTGAAAACATAAATTACAAGTAATCCAAATATTATAATTTTACAAACACTATGAGTTTACTGTCCCTCTCCACTTGGTAAGTATGGATCCCTTCATAATTCTTCTTGAACAGACCCCTCCAGCTTCAGTAGTGTCTAGTTATAGGCATCTTTGTCTGACCACTGTTGTTCAAAGGATCACAAACAAAAAAGGTTTAAGACAAATGATTGAAAGTGAAAATATGATCAGAATTCATATTCAACTAACAGTGTTTATTGGGAATGTGCATAAATGTTACATTCAAGGCAAAATTCTTGTAGTAAATGTGTTGGATCTAGAGTTCCCCAAGAAAAAGCATAAAAATGTTGCGATACCAAATCTTTACTCCTTTGTTGTACCTGCAAAACAAGAAAACTCAATAGTTGAATAAATGAGAGAATCTTCTTTTTCAAAATCTTTACTCCTTTTTCAAGAATCTTATTTTTCAAAATTTTCGATAGCATAACGATGCTACCACAACAAAACCAAAAATTTACCTTGAACCTGTTCAAAGAAACACACTCCCAAAAATATTTCACAACCACTTGTTCTCAACAAAACTATCAGAATTTTCAAAAAATGAATATTCAAGAACATATACATCAATAAGCAAATTTAGCTCACAATGTACTTCAAATCTCAAAATTGTAACAAAAACTCTATTCTTAAAATGAAACTGTGCTTAAAACTGCAAGCATTCAAAAATGCACTTACCAGGAACAATTTTTACGTGAATTCCTTGCTGTTGCAAGAAATCCAACTCCTCCCCACCCCTTCCAAACACTAAAAAACACACAAACACCATTAAAAGTATATGGTAGAGGAAGAGATTGAGAGAATACAAATGTGAGGCAACTTCAATCAACATGAAGGCTTGCACATAACAACAAATACAAAAGCGCATGTAACTAAAAGGACACTAAGAATTAATGCCATCAGTTATACATGAAGCATATCTAGATACAAGTATTTATAAAATCATTTTTTACCACTCAATCCTTACATGAATCCCTCCCAAAACCACAAAAGAATGTATACTTTCCCCTCCAATAAGCAAACATACCAAGTAGCTTATCAATATTACACAACACAAATAATAATAAATAAACAACTATCAAAGCCAAAAACTAGCATTGATAGCATCAGAAACAAGTAATGTGTGCCCTAAATATTTTAACACCCCAATCTCAGCACCTTCGAATTAATTCAATGGCACAGGGGTTGTGATTGTGAATCATATTCTATGGATGAATTTGTTATGCCCTCTATCCAGAACCTCCCTATACTCGTGCGAACGATATCATATGAGAGTGTATGAATAAACAAATATAAGTTGCGTTAATATAAGCAATTTATAAATAACGAAAGAAATGAACTCATCCCATAAATAACTACCATAGTTGGATAATCGTCATTATAATGATCCTAAATTTCAATGCTAAACTAAGAAACATTACTATATTTTAACCTACAACTAACTTTATAACTCTTATGTTTTAAAAAAATTTCGGCAACAAAGGATGCCTAAGAAGTTCCACTACCATAAACCACTCAATGGAAGTCATAAACAACTAAGCTTGAAGAGGACAAAAAGAGCTTGCAAGAGAATGATTTTGTATTATTAAAAGCACAAATAGAGATAAGTGTATAGTGCAAAATTTAACACCACTAACTAAGAATTGCTAATCCAGACCAAACTTCACAAGCTAAAACACATCATCAGCATGTGATCTTAAGAAAATTAATAGTTACCTTCCAGAACTACTTCATGCTTATAAACTGGTTGCCATGTAACTGCTTCATGCTTAAGAAACTTCTTGTAGTGTCTCATCCATATAAGTTGCTTGCCACGTTTAACATCAGATATAACTAAAAACGTATGAAGATGAAATTGGAAGTAAACATGAATTTTAAGTTGTTAGAGAAAAAGCCACTCCAAGAACAACTAACATCTTAAAATCCAAACAATCTGTTTTCAATCCCTTGTCTAAATTATACATTCACGCCCACAACAAGAGTAACTCAAATTAAGTACAAAAACCTTCTTTTTACTGACTGAATTGAGGATTTGAAATACAAATATAGCTTAAACTTATAGTTTACTCACCTTTGTGGCAATGAACATCTTTAGTTTAATCCATCCCATATTGATGACTTGGGATTTGAACGTTCGTAATGTGCATGCATGATGATGTGCTACAAGCTCATATTGCCCTAAACTTGTAACGCAAAAGGTAATCTTATGCTGTGTTGTTGCTCATGCACACTTTATGCGATACTACTTCTAGATGTATGCGTTATTAATGGAATGCTTGTAGTACGCTCTGTGTTGTCACAAGTTTCCTTGCATTGAAACCAAGTATAATTTCACCGCAAGTTTCTCGAAATGAACCGAGGTCGAACACAGGGATTGCGTAGTTAATGCATTACATTCATGATATATGCGACTAGGGATTTTTTAATTAATAAAAGATTGGTTTATACAGGTATTTAAAATTGCGGTAAAGTAAAATATGCAGTAAAGTAAAGTTGCAGTAGTAAAATAAAAGGCGATAAAAGTAAACCTAAGCTATGATAATACAAAATATAGGTTACATGATACACGATACCGAGTTTGAGACTGACTGTGAAGATTATACAAAGAATCGTGTTATGCGGTGGCAAGGCTTTATGTATAAAGCAGAAAGAGAAAGGATAATTAGTACAAACATCGCAAGTTCATTAATTGCGTTAAAGATATAACTACGATTCCGCTTTCCCTTGGCGTACATCTCTTGGTGATCAGCCGTGTTCCCACATCTCTGTGGTGAAACAGGGATGAACGTAATGAATGCAAGGTTTCTTCCATCTCTGGAAGTACTTCTCATTTTAGTTAACGCATTCCTCTAACCTTCTCTCGACAGATCAGAATGGCATCTTTACTTCTGCTCTCGCAGGTGAAGATGTCGTCTAGCATGCTCTAGCTAAACATATTTATTTCTTTAGCACCAATTAATTTACTTGTTTAATTTATTCTAATTCCCAAGGGATTAAGAAAACATCGTGGAGAAAAGGATTAATGGAGGAACGGAAGTAGACAGAAATATGGAGATGAAAATGATCATGACATTTAATTATAGAATCAAGTGTCTGATACATAGTGTGAATGATTTAGACTAAGAAGATGAGATACAATTGATGATAGAGATAGAAACAAATAAAGAAGAGTGCCAAGTCTTGACACAGATCTGAATGGAGAAATCGCTTGCCGGCGTATGGAGTGAATGGAAGGATGAGCGTCCCTCTCAGGCTTTCTCAACCGGTAGAGTTGATGTAGGTACAGAGCTTCACGGCGGGGATTTGGAATGATTCGCCTTGAGACTCACCTCTCGGCCTTGCCTCTTTTCTTCCCGGATCTTCTTCAATCAGCCTCTCTCTCAATATACAAATATCAAAATAGCCTCGTATCAAGTATATTTTTCAGTGAATTCTCTGAGGGTATTTATAGATGAATGCTCTGACTCTCTGTCGTGTGGTCCCCACTTTATTGTTATAGAAATTCCGAAAATGGTGGAATAAATATTCCTTCTGTTATGCAATCAATCCGTTGAAAATGCACAATGGTTAGTTGTACACGTGTCAAAATCCTCCCCGATTGCGTTTCTCATTTGCATCTTTTGATCGTGTGCTCGCATGCGGTGTTGTTTTTTATTACCGCATGCGGATGAAGTTGCGTTGATCGCAAAGCTCTTGATCGATTGTTGCTTGCACCGTCCTTGCGTTAGTCGTCTATTCATTCCTGAATGATGGGCGCAATGCGACGTAGATGCGTTGTTCTTTTTATCTTAAGCCATGAACACATGCAGTGACTTGATTTCCTGCAAAACAGACTTGAAATATTCTTTTCTACCATCGCAATGGTGTCAGTGGGTGTATTGACGACAATTTATAATTCTAGCATTTCTTAGCTAATTTCTCTACAATTGATGCAACTTTTCTTTCTTTTGGCCGCAATATCTAAATAAGGCAGTATAAATAACTTGTATTTCTACAAGTTATCACACCCCCAAATTTGATATATGCTTGTCCTCAAACATATCTTCTACTAAGGCAATAATGCTCAATTCCTATCCTAAATTTTGTGTCGATTGGTTGCTCCGAATGCTCTACTTAGGCACATTACTTAACATCGCAATTTCTTTATATCCTTGCTAATTCCTAACAAAGCCCCACTTTATTCTTCTATACTACAAATTTCTACTAAAAAATGTTTTTCTAGTTTTAAAAAGAATGTTTACCTCTTCTTGTCAAAACAACTTGATGTGTCTGGATGCGGTGGTCAAACTTTGCGTCATTTATTAGAGACTATTGATCATGGTTACACCCTTCGTTTTGGCTTGTTCCCACGGGTGTCATGCGAACATCCAACTACGGTTGTGTGCCAATCTCAATTTTAACTCATGAATTTCAGAGGAGTTGTCTCTTGTTTTATTTATCTTTCTTTCTCATTTTTTTTCTCTTTTCATATTACGTTGTTCTTGGAAATCCACCTTCGTTTTGGCTTGCTCCCACAGGTGTCATGCGAACATCCAACTACGAACAGGCTCCTTTCACAACTTAACTCTTATCAGGTTGGGAATATTTTTTGAGGTCTCCCTTGCGCTGACATTGGAGTTTATATAATATATATATTATTCTTTTTTTAAGATGAGCGCATTTTTCTTAATGACCGCATACTCTTGATCTCATCTGCTCAGACCTTCCTGACCCCTAAATTTAGAGATGCGCAAGGTCCTCATTGCGTTGTTTGGACAGAATAGACAAACACTTAGACAAAAATTTCAAAAAGAAGGTTTGAGCAAAATTTTGAAGGATAAAAGGTAAAGTAATGCTATAGCTACGAATTAACTAAGTGTTAGTCAGAAAATATAAAGTGTGGGAAATGTTTCTAAGTGTATGCATATTATACATCATGGCAGCGCAATGAATAAAGCAAAAAGAAAGATTAAGAATATCGCAAAGTTGACAAAGGATGATAAAGAAGAGGCACAGGCATATGGATAGAATTGTTGTATTGAAAATTAACTAAGTATACAAATAATTACAAATAACACAATACAAAATTGTTGCCTGTACAAAGAATCAAATAATTTAATTAAACATAGAAAAATAATGAATTGCAGTTATCTTTTAAATTTGATTTAGATGGGTGCACGATTAAAAATTACACCGCGCTTCCATTAACGCAAATACATTTTTTCTGAGGACGGGCAACAACACATGTACTCCCGCAACACACCCCTTAACTCAACGCATTTCTGGAGGATCGGGCGCACGGTATTTTTACCAGCGCAACACTACCTCAACATAGTGCATCTTCGCTAAGGACAAGCAAAGAATGCATATGAGCGCAACACACCCCTCAACGCAATGCATTTGGGTGTAATGGATGCAAAGTGTATCTGTTATCATGAAATGCACCCATCATCTCGTTATATACCAATTTTTATTTTTTTTTTCTTTTTAATTCATCAATAACGCAAGTCGAAAAGGCTTTGCGGTGTTCAACTTTTCATCCAATTATTCACATAAATTTTAAGAACATCGCTACTAATGCCTACAAATTAAAGGAATTAAACATGACATGGAAAGATACTAATGAATTAAATTGAAGGAAAATACAGAAAGCATGAAAGGCTAATTCTAATACGCATTAAATAACGTAATTTAGAAAGCAGTAAATAAAAGCTGTAAAGAAAGCAAGTAAACATAGATAGGGATACTGATTGGAGAAAGTTTTTCAGAATTACCGTAATAGCATCCCTCACAAACGGTTAATCCTACTTGCCCAAGTCAATGGTATCCATGCGTCGATCCTCGTCGCCTCCGTAATAAGGCTTAATCCGTTGACCATTGACTTTAAACGCGTTGTTTCCGTCTTCCGTTGTCAGTTCCATTGTGCCGTGGGGAAAGATGGTCTTGATTCGGAATGGTTCAAACCAACGGGAATTCAACTTCCCTGGGAACAATCGCAAACGTGCATTAAATAATAATACATGTTGACCTTCGACGAATGTCCGGTCGTTTATGCGGTCGTCATGCCACTTCTTGGTTTTCTCCTTATAGATCTTGCCATTTTCATAGGCGTCCCTTAGCCATTCGACCAGTTGGTTCAGTTGCAGCTTCCGCGCACTTGCTAAATCAAACTTTAGCTTCCTTCATGCCCACATCGCCTTATGTTCCAACTCAGCGGCAGATGACAAGCTTTTTCAAAGACTAGGGCATACGGGGACATGTCAATTGGTGTTTTATAGGCTATCCTGTATGCCCACAGTGCTTCATCAAGCCTGGGCGACCAATCCTTCTTGGAGGTATTAACTACCTTCTCCAAGATAGTTTTGATCTCTTGGTTAGAAATCTCTACCTGCCCATTAGTCTGTGGGTGATAAGTAGTTGCAACCCTATGGCTAACGTTAAATTTAGTCAACATGTTGGTGATTATGCGGTTGATGAAGTGAGAGCCCTCATCGCTGATTAATGGCCGTGGCGTCCCATATTAAGCAAAAATATTCTTCTTTAGAAACTTCACCACTGTGGCCACATCATTATTGGCACATGTGATGGCCTCAACCCATTTTGAGATGTAATCAATCGCAACCAGGATGTAGTGATGACCTTCTGGTGGTAGAAATAGGCCCATGAAGTCGATTCCCCAAACATCAAATAATTCAACCTCTAAGATTGTGTCAAAGGCATTTCATTTCTTTTAGACATATTCCCCATTCTCTGCCATCTATCGCACTGAACAATGTGGTCATGGGCATCCTTAAACAGTGTTGGCTAGAAATAGCCACTCTGCAAGATCTTTGCGGCAGCCCGCTACCCCCTAAAATGTCCTCCGTAAGGGGACTCATGAAAAAGCTCCAGAATATGCTTGACTTCATGCTCAGGAACGTACCGACGTAGAATGTGATCAGGTTCAAGTCGGTATAGGGATGGGTCGTCCCATAAATAAAATTTGACGTCATGTCTCAGTTTATTCTTCTGCTGGTAAGTATAGTCCTCCGGTACTTGGCCGTAAACTATGAAGTTCACAAAGTCCGCATACCATGGAACATTAATGCCTACCGACATCAATAACTCATCAGGGAATCGTTCTTCAAGATCTTTCTCTTTTCCTTGAACCTCACAATTTTCCAATCTTGACAGATGATCGGCGACTTGGTTCTCGGTGCCCTTCCGGTCTTCGATTTCTAGGTCAAACTCTTGCAGGAGCAACACCCACCGTATCAGCCTCGGTTTTGCATCCTTCTTTGTCATCAGATATTTGATCGCAGAGTGATCGGTATACACCCTGTCTCTTATACACATCTAGATGTGTATAAGAGACAGATCGCAGAGTGATCGGTATACACCACAACGTTTGTTCCGATTAAGTACTGTCGGAATTTCTCCAGTGCAAATACCACTGCGAGCATTTCCTTCTCTGTGATTGTATAGCTCTCCTGCGCATCATTCAATGTTTTACTTGCATAGTAGATAGGATGCAATACCTTATCCTTGCGCTGACTCAACATTGCGCCCACTGCATAATCGCTAGCATCACACATCAACTCAAATGGTTGCGTTCAATCCGGCACAATCAAAATGGGTGCGGTGATGAGCGCATCTTTCAATGTGTTGAATGCTTCAGTACACGCATCATCAAAATTATATTCACAGTCAGCTTCAAAGAGCGCACTTAAAGGTCTTGCGATCTGGGAGAAGTTGCGAATAAATCTTCGATAGAACCCAGCGTGTCCCAAAAAACTCCTAAGTCTTTTCATGTTAACTGGTGGAGGTAGCTTGGAAATTGCGTCGATTTTCGCCTGATCAACTTCCAGTCCTACCTTCGAGATTTTATGACCTAGTACAATCCCATCCTCAACCATAAAGTGGAATTTTTCCTAGTTCAGAACAAGATTCGTTGCCACACATCTCTTCAAGACTTTCTCAAGTTTAGCTAAACAGGAGTCATAATTGTTGTCGAAAACTGAAAAATCATCCATGAATACCTTGATTGACTCCTCCAAGTAATCTGAAAAGATCGCCATCATATAGCGTCGGAAAGTACCTTGCGCATTGCAGAGTCCAAACGGCATGTGACGGAATGCAAACGTACCAAATGGGCACATGAATGTTGTCTTATCTTGATCCTCTGGCGTAATTGCAATTTGGTTGAACCCTGAATAGCCGTCAAGAAAGCATAAGAATTCATTCCCAGCAAGTCTGTCTAACATCTGATCAATGAACGGGAGTGGGAAGTGGTACTTTTTAGTGGCCAAATTTAACTTGCGATAATCCATACAGATCTCCAACCCCGGTGTTCTTGTGGGAATTAATTCATTCTTGTCATTGGTGACGACTGTCATCCCCCCTTTCTTCAGAACACACTACACTGGGCTCACCCAGTTGCTATAAGATATTGGGTAGATGACACCTGCATTCAGCCACTTCACTATTTCCTTCTTTACAACCTCTCTCATTGTAGGGTTCAAGCGACGTTGCCTTTCTATCGATCTCGTTTTTCCTTCTTCCAGACGAATCTTATGCATGCAATACGAGGGACTGATTCCTCGAATGTCTGCCGAGGTCCATCTTAAAGCCTTTGCATTGTTTCTTAGGATCTGGATGAGTGCATCTTTCTTCTCCTTACTCAGCGAAGCAGAAATGATAACCGGTAATGTGTTGTTACCTCCTAAGTAAGCATACTTGAGGTGCACAAGCAACGACTTCAACTCTAGCACGGAAAGGTCTTCCAAGGATGGCTTAGTGCGTTGTGAGGTTCGTTCAGATAACTTGAGTGGTTCAAAATTTGATTCAATGTGAATTATGGCGCAATCCTCCTCCCACATTGCGCCAATTCCGAAATCTTCTTCCTCCAACTCTTTCAGGGACTCGTGCTAAGGTTCTTCCCACAATTCCTCAATATATTGGCAATTTTCCATATCACTTGGGTATTCAACGCATTGAAAATGTTGAACTTCACTTCTTGATCGTCAACCCTGATGGTGAGTTCTCCTTTCTGCACATCGATCAGCGCTCGCCTTGTTGCGAGAAATGGGCGACCCAAGATATAGGCACTTCTCTGTCAGCTTCATAATCCAATATGATAAAGTCTGTCGGGAAGATAAACTTATCCACTTGCACGAGTACATCCTCTATTTTGCCCTCAACATGAGTTATCGATCTGTCGGTCAACTGTAGTATAATCGTGGTTGGTCTTGCATTGCCGATATCCAACTTCTTAAAGATTGATAAGGGTATTAGATTTATGCTCGCCCCAAAATGGCATAGCGCGTTCCCGACCTTCTTCCCTTCTATTGAGCAAGGCAGTGTAAAACTCCCAGGATCCTTCATTTTGGTGAGGATATTGTTTTGAAATAGTGCACTACATTCATATGTTAACGCAACTGTTTCATTCTCCCCGATCTTTCTTTTGTTAGCAAGTATATCCTTGAGAAATTTTACATAGTTTGGCATTTGTTCCAAATCTTTTATTAAGGGAATATTGATGTGTAATTGTCGGAGAACGTCCAGGAACCTCTGAAATTGCTTACTATCATCTTTCTTCTTCAGCCTGGACGGGAAAGGTGGAGGATCCTATCGTACTTCTTGTTTAGTTGCTGTTCCCGTATGAGGTCTTGTTCTTGCTAAATTTCAAATTAGCGGAGTTTACTTGATTTAAAATTCAAGTCTTGAGAAGCTTCATCTTCTGTAGGAATACTCACTTCTGGATTGGTAATTTTTCCACTTCTGATTGATTGGTCATCATCGACAGTTAGATTCACTGGTCTTGTTGTTGAATCTGGTATTGGTGGCATAGAGGCTGTTATTTTACCACTCCTCAATGTCACTGCGTGACATTGCTCTTTACCTCATGGCCTCGATGCTCTTGAACTGCTAGGCAGCGTACTAGGCACTTTATTTTTCAGCTCAACCGCAAGCTGTTCAATCTGCTCTTCCAAACCTCTAAAGGAGGCAGCTTGCGACTGTCTAATTGCCTCGCTCTTTTCGATATAGTGCTTCAATGACATCTCTAGAGACGAGGTACTGTAAGAGGTATCTGATGAAAACGGTTGGTCATAAAGTGGTATACTTTGAGAGTTACTTGGGCTGCAGTCCGGATTAATGAAGACCGAAGGGTTGCCTCGATCCCCTTGATAACTATTCTGATGGAAACTATGGCTCCTCTGGTTGTGATTCTCGTTCCAACTTAAAGTTGAGTAATCCCATCAACTAGGGTTGTAGATGTTACCAAACGATTCATTGTAGACAGAATATACGGGTTGTTGATTCCACGGGCAGACTTCTACTGGATGTCCTTCTCCACATTGAAAGCAATTCATTGCAGCTACGTGCGTTAACGCATTAACTTGCGTTGAACCCTGAGAGATATTTCTCTGTTGATTAGCCATCGTCTGAAGAAGCAAGGTCATCGTGGTCATCTGATCTACCAGTGTGCTTATTGTCTTAGTTGACACATTGGCACTTTCACTCGTTCTTGCTCTAGACCACTTTCCTCAAACCCGGTATCAATCCACTCATCAGAATGTCGCAAAATGTGATCTAATATGCTCTTGGCTTCCATATATGATCTGTCCATTAATCCTCCTACTGCGGAGGCATCGACAATTGCTTGCATTGATTGATCTAAGCCATTGTAAAAAGTCTCCATCAGAATGCTATCGGGAATCTCGATATGCTGACAACTCTTCACTAACTATTTGAAATGCACCAAGGCAGTGGTCAAAGTTTCATAACTCCTTTGTTCAAAATTCAACACATCCCTCCGTCTCCTTGTGTTAACAGCTGGAGGGAAGAATCTGTTCATGAACCTGTCAACCAATTGTTCCCATGCGTTAATCCCATCTGGCTCTAATGACTGATCCCACCTTTTTGCTTCGTCCCGCAGTGTGTACGAGAAAAGATATAATCTAAGTCCCTCTTGAGTCACACCAGGCATGGAGAATGCACTGCACATGTCTACAAAACTCGTCAAATGAGCATGTGGGTCTTCTCCTTATAATCCTCCGAATTGCCCCACATTCTGAATCATCTGCAGCATAATTGGTCGTATTTCAAAGCTTACATTCTCCTCAACCATGGGTCTTGAAATTCCGGGCGAGAAGTTGTAAGAATCCAACGCCGCATAATTTCTCATAGGAATGTTGCGGTCAGCAGCAAGAAATATGGAGTCTTGCGCTGGCTAATTTTCCCTTTGATTCCCTGCGGGTACCTCGTTATTATTAGCCATGCTTCTTCACCACTTAATTCGGCCCTGATGTACTTCTGCACGAATAATACACTTGATCTCTGGGTCCGCTTAGAATTGCTAGATCACTCCAGAACTCATAAGCCGTCAGACTGCTCTCCGCGATAAATAGCCAGTACAAAGAGATCTGTCCTGCAAAATATCATAAACATATTCAACACTAACCATTACCAATCCCCGACAACGGCACCATAAACTTGATGACTTGGGATTTGAACGTTCGTAATGTACATGCATGATGATGTGCTACAAGCTCATATTGCCATAAACTTGTAGCACAAAAGGTAATCTTATGCTGTGTTGTTGCTCATGCACACTTTATGCGATACTACTTCTTGATGTATGCGTTATTAATGGAATGCTTGTAGTATGCTCTGTGTTGTCACAAGTTTCCTTGCGTTGAAACCAAGTATAATTTTACCGACAGTTTTCGGAATGAACCGAGGTCGAACACAGGGATTGCATAGTTAATGCATTAAGTTTGTGATATATGCGACCAGGGATTTTTCAATTAATAAAAGATTAGTTTATACAGGTATTTAAAATTGCGATAAAGAAAAATATGCAGTAAAGTAAAGTTGCGGTAGTAAAATAAAATGCGATAAAAGTAAACCTGAGCAATGATGATACAAGATATAGGTTACATGATACATGATACCGAGTTTGAGACTGACTGTGAATATTATACAAAGAATCGTGTTATGCAGTGGCAAGGCTTTATGTACGAAGCAGAAAGAGAAAGGACAATTAGTATAAACATCGTAAGTTCATTAATTGTGTTAAAGATATAACTACGGTTCCGCTTTCTCTTGGCGTACACCTCTAGGTGATCGGCGGTGTTCTCACATCTCTGTGGTGAAACAGGGATGAACGTAATGAATGCAAGATTGCTTCCATCTCTGTAAGTACTTCTCACTTTAGTTAACGTATTCCTCTAACCTTCTCTCGACAGATCAGAATGACATCTTCACTTCTGCTCTCACAAGTGAAGATGCCGTCTAGCATGCTCTAGCTAAACATATTTATTTCTTTAGCACCAATTAATTTACTTGTTTAATTCATTCTAATTACCAAGGGATTAAGAAAACATCGTGGAGAAAGCGATTAATGGAGGAACGGAAGTAGACAGAAATATGAAGATGAAAATGATCGTGATATTTAATTATAGAATCAAACGTCTGATACATGGTGTGAATGATTTAGACTAAAAAGATGAGATACAATTGATAATAGAGATAGAAACAAATACAGAAGAGTGCCAACGTCTTGACACAGATCTGGATGGAGAAATTGCTTGCCGGCATATGGAGTGAATGAAGGATGAGCGTCTCTCTCAGGCTTGCTCAACCAGTAGAGTTGATCTAGGTACAGAGCTTCACGGCGGGGATTTGGAATGATTCGCCCTGAGACTCACCTCTCGGCCTTGCCTCTTTTCTTCTCGAATCTTCTCCGATCAGCACTCAGATCAACCTCTCTCTCTCAATATACAAATATCAAAATAGCCTCGTATCAAGTATATTTTTTAGTGAATTCTTTGAGGGTATTTATAGATGAATGCTCTGACTCTCTGTCGTGTAGTCCCCACTTTATTGTTATGAAAATTTCGAAAATGGTGGAATAAATATTTCTTCTATTATGCAATCAATCCGTCGAAAATACACAACTGTTAGTTGTACACGTGTCAAAATCCTCTGCGATTGCATTGCTCATTTGCATCTTTCGATCGTGTGCTCGCATGTAGTGTTGTTTTTTATTACTGCATGTGGTTGAAGTTGCGTTGATCGCAAAGCTTTTGATCTTTGTCGCATGCGCCGTCATTGCGTTGATCGTCTATTCATTCCTGAATGATAGGCGCAATGCGACGTAGATGCGTTGTTCTTTTTATCTTGAGCCATGAACGCATGTAGTGACTTGATTTCCTGCAAAACAGATTTGAAATATTATTTTCTACCATCGCAATGGTGTCAGTGGGTGTATTGACGACAATTTATAATTCTTGCAATTCTTAGCTAATTTCTCTACAATTGTACAACTTTCCTTTCTTTTGGCCGCAATATCTAAATAACGCAGTATAATTCACTTGTATTTCTACAAGTTATCACATATTGTCTTCAATGCACAACCTTTTTGCTCTAATAGTCAAGGCATTTGAACACCAAGATTGAAATTGGTCCAGTTCCTTGATGACAAGTTGACAAATTAGTTTATTTGCAAAGAAAAAACATCGTAACAAAAGATAACATAATACTCCTCCCTAGAGAAAACGAATATAACTTAATATCCAATTATTTAGCAAGGCTCACAAACAAAAATATCAATATCATAACTATGAAGTGAAGATAGAAGTTGATCACTTTAGACTTAATTGCTAGTTATCTACTAACATTATTCATATTCACAATATAAGAAAAATTAATCTTTAACATTCACAATAATACGAATGGAAAAAGTCTATAGATTTTTATGCATGTCCAATAAGAATTTATATGAGCAAATAGAGAAGAGTGTGATGTTAGAGAATAAGATTTTAGAAATGAACACATACTCCTACCATATCTTGTATAGTTTCTATAAAAATTAAGAAAGATACTCACAAATACTCTTTGCTTCAACTCACTCTCCACTATTTAGTTTTGGAGCTTTAACATCAACCATTTTGTATTTACATATTCAGTTTCGAAAACTGTTCATCTTTAACCTAGCAACAAAAAGAAGAAAAATTAAACAACCGAATTGACTGATTTCCATTTTCGTTTCTTGAATTTTATTTGTTTGGTCTTTAATCTCCACTTCATGGACACAAGAAAAAGAAAGGGAAAACGTAAATAAGAACAAATAGATTCAAAAAAGGAAAAAAAATAGACCTTTCTTCACCCATGACAACTAGAAAATGGAAATCAATTGAAATCAAAATGAAAGATTGCACTTACTGTAGATAGTCATGATACTGGATTTGAAGAAGAACAATACGAACAAAGAGATGAAAGAATCCCCTCCCCCTCTCTAAAATAAAAAATAAAATAAGCTTAATCTGAAAAATAAGAGTTGAAATCAAATAAAAGGGGGAATGAACGGACCAAAAATGGAAGATCCCCTAGATTGAACATAATAAAATCAGAGAGCTCACGCGACTAGCTCCGTACAACCAACGATAGCCCACCTGAAATCGAACAACGCCAAGCTCACCTGAAACCTGAAGGCAACAGTGAAGACAAACCCACCTGAAGGCAAACGGCCGACCAGCAGCTACTGAGAAAGGAGAGAGTTTGTTTGGGTAGGTGAGACCAGCCGATCGAGGGTTTGAGTTTGAATTTTGGTAAAGTGAGAGAGTTGAGAGAAATGTGATATTTTACACGCGTGTGAGAGGGAAATGAAAATTCTAATAAAATAAAAATAATAAATAAATAATGGGAGGCCTTCAATGTCGGTTTTACACAGACATTGTAGGCCATCTTCAATGTCGGTTTAAAACCTTAATTGAAGATCCGTTTTTTCAACCAACATAATACATCCGATAATACTATTTTCAACCGACATTGAAGCCCGAATTTCTTCTAGTGAAGGTAGTTATCACATAAATATATATTAAATTATTTATTAAAATAAATTATTTTATTTTATTTAAAAAATAATTTTATGGAGGGAGTTGTAATCATAATACTTGGAAAATTTTCCGTCTCATATATTTCAGATGCATCATTCACTATACAATATACATACTTAACTACCTTTTTTCCCATTAATGGTAATACACATCTTAATTCATAATAAAAAAGACTTAAACTTAATTAATTAATAAAAGAAGTTGAAGGGTTTACAATACACCTACCGCCGGCGAGGCAATGGCAAACACTGCTATAATCGCTGGCGAGTGATAATGAATGGAATGCTTTTGGCATTTGAGTGAATCAGTTTAAGATTCGACACTTTATGATATATGAAAACAATGTTATTCTCGGACTTTGTGGATTTCAGTTTTCGCATCTTTTAAGATTTATTACCAAATAAACCAATTACCAATTAATTAGTCATTCATTCTACCGTTCGACCGTGAGTTTCTTTTCGGTGTGTTTTTTATTTCCTGTCGCAACACAGATTTCTTTTCCCTTTTTTCTAATTCTTTTACCACTTTACCAAAATCAAGGGCTGAAACACATGCCCAATGAAAATATAAACCCACAACTAATATGAAATTTATTCTCTAATACTTAGTAAAAATTATCTTAAATCTATATTAAATAGACTGATATTAGAATCATTCAATTAGAATTTCCATTAAATCCTAATTAACTAAGAATGAACTTCAACCCATTAAATCTATATTCAATTAGGAATATAGGATCTTAATTAATTAGATCATATAATAGGTCTCGATCAAGTAAAATGACCTAATGTGATAAAATATTGATCAATATATATAATCCACACTTTAATTATACGTATTATTATTTTAAATACGTCTAATCTGACTACCCTAATTTTCTAATTAAATATCATACATAAAAAAGTTTACCCATCAATTTATATAAATGGTGTATAAATTATATCACTTATGCTTCCAAATTATACATATCGGCTATCACGTCACAAATTTTATCAATCATTTTAACACAAAAACTCAAAGTGTATTTTTGTATTCATTTGAAAGTTTAATGGCATTATTGAACTTATTATCTTTCTTCCAAAATTGGATTTCTCGATGTAATTTATGGTAAATACAAAATAACATTTTTTAGATGTTAAATAATTAAGTTGGAACTCTTAAAATTATGAGCCAATCTATGACCATATGTCTGAGATTGAAATATTACGTTGAAATATGAAAAAAAAATCGTCTATAAAACGAAAGATTATTTTCAAATAAAGAAAAATGAGTCAAATTATTTATAAATATAGTAAAATGTCACTATCTATTCATAAATGATAGATGTCTATCTCGGTCTATCAGTGATAAACAGTGACATTTTGTTATAATTCAAAATGTTTTTTTTTGCAGTTTTACCATTTAATATATAATTATATGGTTAAATTACAAATTTGGTCCATATGATTAGGAGAAAATTAGAATTTAGTCCCCTTTAATTTTAAATGTTAAAATTTAGTCCCCTTTAATTTCAAATGTTAGAATTTAATTCTTATCGTGGGATAATTTCTCATAAATAACCTCTATAGTTTAATAAAAATCTGCATATAAATTATTTATGGAGATTTTATTAAACTATAGAAACTAGATTCTAATTATAAACTATACATGTCAAATTATATCTTTTTCCAAATCATATTAAATATTTTGGACTAAAATCACTTTTGTCATTTTCAAAATAAATAAAAAAAAATTATTAATCATTTAAAATCAATTTTAATAATTCAAAAAAATGCATTTGAAAGTGTAATATTACCCATTAAACTAATTTTAAATATTTAAATATATGTTTCAATATAATTCTAAAGATGTTAACTATTTCAAAATCATTCTAGGAGGAAATTTATTTAACATAATTTTATTTTAATGCGAACAAAAATCAGGAATTTGGAGATTACAGTCACGTGAATGATGTGAGCACTCACCTGGCGCCAAGTGGCGGGCCACCAGTGGTTGTGAACACACTCACCCAAAAATCCTCACCAGTCCAATAATTCCTTATTCTCAATAAAATAAAAATTATAATAAATTCTCCATGAAAATAGCGCATCAACAACATTCCGTACAAGTATAAGCTTAATTTTTTTTTTATTATTATTATTTTTTTTTTGGAAAAAGAGCATGGATGTTGGATATTTGAAACTACAAAATATGCCAAAAATAGCGCATCTATTCTAGGTTCTTCCATACATGTGTAACATTTAGAGAATATAAAAATATAACAACTCAAAATTACATTAATTTTTAAAATCAACCGATTAAGATAATATGTTATTCCGTTATAAATTTATGAAAAAGAATAAAAAAAAAGTATTAATTTAAACTTTTAAATAAGTTATCTAGTAAATTTGTAATTAACTTGAACGTAGTTTAACTAGCATGAATCATGTATTATCAACTTTAAGATTGGAAATTTAATTATCTCATCCTACATTTGACAATTCTCCATATTGTATCAATTTGGATTCTAAATTTTCAGTTTATAGAGCATCTACATTAATATTAATTTTTTTTGTTAATTCAACCGCTAACGTTAACTCGAAGAAGGATGATAAAAATGATAATTTGTTGATTTCAATGAAGTAACCTTTGCACACAAATAACTAACTCGTACCCAAACTAGCAACTAACTTTTCCGAAATTCACACATAACAAGAACTCTAGTGTTGTCCTTTTTATTTTAAATGTGATCAATTCCATATTTTCTAAATTTTTTCTCTTGAGAAATATGGTTTTTAATTCATTAAACACTAGATAACTTACTTCAACTATATTTTAAAATTTATAAGATGATTTTTAAAGATCCTTATAACTATACATGCTTATAAGAGGATTAAAATTACAAATACTTTTTAAAATTTAAGATTAAGACCATAACAATTATCTATATTTGAAGTAAAGAGGAATTCAAGTGTGTAAAGTAAAATTTGATACAACTTGATAAGTTTTGAGTTAAAATTAATATTTTTTTTCAAAATTGCAAATCGATTTGCTATGAAATAAATCGAATATGATCAACAACACAGATTATTAAAAAGAAAAAAAATTAGAATAATGTAAAAAAAAAAGGGGGGAAATACCTTTTTAGTCCCCAAGTTTTTTGGAATAGGTACATTTTGTCCCTGAAATTTCAAATTGGTAATTTTAGTTCTTAAGTTTTCAATAATAGGTTTAAAAGGTCTTCTTTGTTAATATAACTGCTTAAATTAACATATTTGTCTAAGTAAATTATTTAAATGTTGATGTGTTTATTGACTAAGTTAATGATTTGAAATTAATTTTGTCTTGTGAAGTTATTTCACGAGACGAAATACAGAAATGACGTGAAGTTTAGTTCGTTTAGTTCATTTCTCGTGAATTTGTCTCGTGAAGTAACTTCACGAAACAAAAGACAAAAATGACGTGAAGTTGAGCTCATTTTTCGTGAAGTTGAGCTCATTTCTCGTGAAGTTCGCTCATGAAATAACTTCACAAGACGAAAGACAGAAATGATGTGAAGTTGAGTTCATTTCTCGTAAAATTCGTCTCGTAAAATTATTTTACGGGACGAACTTAAATCCAAATCATCAACTTAGTCAGCAAACCACGTCAACATTTAAATAATCTACTTGAATAGATCTGTTAATTTAAATAGTTCTATTAATGAAAGACTTTTTAAACATATTATTGAAAACTTGAGAACTAAAATGACTAATTTAAATTTTAGGGATCAAACATACTCATTTAAGAAAATTTGGATACTAAAAAAAATTAAAAAAAAAAAAAAGGAAGAAAAAGGGAATGACAATTGACAAATCTAAGTTTGGTATGGTTTATTATTATTGAATTCCAGGTTCAATTGATTTGGAATTTGGAATGTCGGTGTTTGACCGTGGGCTGAGACGACAGGTCTCCCACGTGTCGGTGTGGAGCGAGGGATCGCCGGCGGATACACGACTCCTGCTTAGCTGTCATGGATGAAGCCAAAAGTTGCACCTGGACCCCGCAAATAATAAAAACGCGGAGAAAATCATTGGTTCCACATTTATGACATTCCACCCGAATTCCATCTCCTAAGGCGCGGCTTCACGGTCTTACTATGAGTCTCAGCTCTGTGTGTGTGTTTTTTTTTTCAGACAAATAACAACTATACCTCCTAAGGGTCATGTCCATTATAACTTATACAATTTTATAAATACTACTTCTACTTATTATTATTTTTTATTTATCATCAAATTTTAAAGTGTTTTAAAAAATCAAACCAGAATTTAAAAATTAAAGTCTCGTTTGATCACCATTTCGTTTTTTATTTTTGGTCTTCAAAAATTAAAAATGTTTCTTTTCCATTAATTATAATAATTTGCATTTTTCTTAAATATAATGGTTGGATTCTTAACCAAAATTTTTAAGTTTTCAAAATTTAGCTTTGTTTTTTGTACCATTGGTAAAAAATATATAACAAATAAAGAGTTTTGGAGGTCAAAGTAGTGTTTATAGACCTAATTTTTAAAAACAAAAAAAAAAATTAAAATCAAATAATTACCAAATAAGACTTAATAATTTTTTGAAAGATTGTTCTATTTTTGAAGATTGGTTTGAGGATTTAAGTTTGTAATTACAAAAGTTGATAATCATGGTATATATGTTGTAAGAAAATCAAATGTGTTGGCAATCAGATCTCCTTCGCTCACAAATGTATCGTCCAAAATCTCGAGATACTGACAATTTTCTTTTAGAGCACGCGCTTCATTATGCCTTTTTTGGTACTCTCTAGGCTTTGATCTCTGTCTTGGGAAACCCCTCACCAAAATGGTTAACAGAACCAAGCCTAAACTTTCTATTTTGGTCTTATATGTCCTTGATATATTCATTTTTTTTAAAAATAAACCAATTGATAATTTGTCCACTAAATATATAAATGAATTTTATGACAAATATAGTCTTTTTTTTTTTAATGTTTTAACCGATACATGAATTTAAAAATAATGTCGAATATGTCAATGAACAATTAGATACAAAATATTAAAATACAGGAATCAAAATTAAAAGTTCAAAAAGTTTCATGAATGTAACATACATAAATTGAAAGTTTAAGGAGTAATGAGACATTATTTAAAATTTAGGGATATAATGAACACAAAATTAAAAGTTCAGATATCTATTAGATACTTTTGAAAATTCAATTATCAAATAAATAGATAAACTTGAAAATTGTAACTTAACTTTTTAAAATTTAATGTCTATTATGATCTAGAACTTTTAATTTGTATCTAAGATGTTTATGATTTTTTTAAAATGTTTAATTTTTTTGTCGATCTCCTTGACCCAAAATTGAGAATACAAGGATCTATTAACACATAAATTTAGAGGTTAAAGATCTAATTGACCTAATTAGATGCAATAGACATTTATAGAATTAAAAAAAACCAATAAAACATAGACATGAAAGTTGTTGATAGTCTAAACTTTTTAAGAAAAATGTTACAATAGTCCTATAACTTAAGAATATTATAATAGGACATTGAATTTTTAGGGTTATGCTCATCAAGCTATTATCTTTTTAAGTAGCTTTGCAAATGAACTTTCAATTTTTTATTTTTATTTATTTAGTTTTTGATGGATTATTGCTATTGATTTTTTAGGCAAAGATATTGATTTCATAAGATTGTTGTACTTCCTATCAAACATTTAAATATATTTACAATCAACCAATTGAATTTAGCTCCATTATAATTAGTTTGATCTTTTTTAGAAGTTGAAAGTTTCGATCCCTATCCTTCAATAACACAAATTCAATTCTCTCACATATTCATAATAATTGTTGAATAAATTTTAATATTTAAATTAAAAAAAAAAACCTTGTTACAATACGTTAAGTAATTTAATACTAAATTGTTAGGATTTAAATATAATGATTATATACATTGTTACAATTATTTTTACGTTGATATTTAGGATAATTATTTAATAAACGATTTTGTTTACCTTAAATTATTTGATAAAAAGATTTTGAAAAGATAATTGTTACAAACACTAGGTAGAAAATAAAGGATGTCCGATTTTAATGAAAAAAATTAAGTGTGATTTTGCAGGTAAATTAGAAAGTGATTTTATATAAATTGATGGTTTGTTCCCATTCACTCTTGTTTTGAGATCCACTAATCAAATAAATTCAACAAATATACCCTATTGGAAAATCCATTTTTTTAAAATTGCTTTGAGTGAACCCAGGCTTTAAATTTGAAACTTTAAATTGCAAAACTGCATTTAAAAAAAAATTAAAACTTTGCTACATATTCTATTCCTTATTATATAATTCATTTTATTTTTGTTAAAATTAAATTACCATGATGAATTTTTCAAATTTCATTAACTAAACGCATTCTAAATAAACCATTGGTTAAAACATATTTTTTACTTGAACTTTGTAACAATGAAGTCTTTAATTTTTAGTTGATAATATTTTATCTTTATATTTTCAAATTTATAACTGTTTAGATTTTAAATTTTAATAAATAACAATTTAGTTCTCGTACTTTATAATTTATAACGATTTAGTTCATATATAAAAACTAAGTCACAACATAATATAAATATTGACACTTTTACAAGTGTTTAATTTTAAAAATAAGATATTTTGGTAAAAACAATGAAATATTTGACAATCACTCATAATGACTTAATTTTGACGAAAATTCTCATGATAGAGACGAAATCATATGGACTAAATTGTTACTTTCATAAAAATAAAAAATGAAAAACTAAGACTTCATTTGATAGTCATTTTATTTTTTTATTTTTATTTTTAAAAATTTGTTTTTTTTTTTTAAAAAAAAAAAATTGGCTGATCATGATGATCAAACGGGATTTAGATAATAATAATAAAAAAAAGTCTTGACAACCGCATGTGTTTTTTAACCCAATTGGTTTGACCAAAACACCCTAAAAGAAACCAACCCTAATTTAAACAAAAAGGAAAAGGAAAGACAACCATTAGATTTCAAAGAAAGGCCCGTGATTTACGGCTGTGATTTTACGAGTTCCAGGTGATCTCGTAGTCATAGATCTAGTGGAGAATAAACGCTTTGTTTTAATTTTCCTCGTCAGACGAGAAACGAAATCCAGATCATCACATAAAATAGAGCCGAAACAACCGGGCCGAAGTAACGAAATTTCTCGCGCCGAGTAATTGGGTTTGCGGTCATCGCTAAAACCCCGAGCCAAACGCTCGAAGATCTGCCCTTTACCGCATTTCTCTCGCCAGGGAGAGGAAACTGAAAAATAAAAATAACCCAGAAATCAACCAATCAACCATTAAAATTTTTTATTTTATTTTTTAATAATTTATTTTCCTTTTTTGAATCTAAAAAAAAATAAAATAAGTCACTCACCATTTGTTGGCTCTCCCCGCCTCCACCTTCGCCGGTGATTCTTTCGGCTGGTAACTCCGGTGTTCAGCCTCGGACGGACAATACTGATAGAAGCAGCCTTTACTTTTTCTCTGCCATATTCACCGGCCTTGAGGTGATTCTTCGTTTATCCGATTACTGAAACGCTCTCTGTTAGGTCATTCGCTTCTTCGTTAACTCTGCATGGCAATGCCGCATTGTTCTGTTGATTCTCTACAATGTTAGAACATGAGAATACGATCGTATTATCGAGTTCTATTTAGAACCATTGATGAACATTCAACATGCGTAATGTTTGTTGAGATGTGGTTCTTGATTTATTATGCCTGTTCGTTTACCTTTTTGGAAAAGGTTATTTAATTCTAATCGATGACAGTTCATCGTATGAGATTAGTGTTTTGACGCTACCGAGAGAGATTCATTTGATTGTTTTAATTAGTCAAATCTTTGTATTAATCATGCTTTTTGTTGGTATTATATCTACGTTGGAGAGTTATGCTTGCTTCTTTCTCTGTTGCTAATTAATGAATTTCTAACCACTATCACATGCATACCAATACTCTGTCATTCAAAGAATGTGGTAAGTTTGAAACGTTTCCTTTGTTTCTTTCTCCGTTGTCTCGTGAGAATCTTACGCGGTATTGGAAATCACATAGCCTTTGTTTTTATTCTATCTTCTCCGTCCTTTTGCATCTTCAGGGGCTATATATACATACTTATATATATGAGTGTGTGTGTTTGCGCGTTCAAATTCAATGGCTGTTTCTTGTAATGTGAAGATAAATTAAGCAGTTGCATTGTTAGGTGAATTTTAATTTTCGTAGTTGCTTTGATTGGCTACAGTGATGGGGGCTCCGTTCGAGGGAATAGTAAACGATTTGAAGGGAAGGGCAGCGTGCTATAAACAGGATTGGATATGTGCACTATGTTCAGGCGTCAGGTTCTTTTTTCCCGTCATTAAAATGCCAATTCAAGAACTAATTTTATACAGGGTCTTGAATCATCTCCTACAATGTTCTAATCTACTTGATGTTATTTCTTTTTTGCATTTCCCAGGATTTTAGCTCCGACCATGTACATTTTCTTCGCCTCAGCTCTTCCTGTTATTGCCTTTGGAGAGCAACTTAGTAGGGATACAGGTGCATCTTTATCTTTGGAATGCTGATAAAATGCCATTAGTCTTTCGTTTTGTTTGTCTTTCATTTATATAAACTGGAAATGGGGTTCTTATTTCAATCTTAATTGTGTTTAGGTGGAAGATTGAGCACCGTGGAAACATTAGCCTCAACTGCGCTGTGTGGAATTATCCACTCAATATTTGGGGGACAGCCTTTGCTGATTTTAGGAGTGGCAGAACCAACAGTTATAATGTACATTTACTTGTACAGTTTCTGCCAAGGCCGGCCAGAGTTAGGAGGCGGGCTCTTTATAGCCTGGGCTGGATGGTAAGTGAATTAGTTTTCCAGATATTAGCTACCTTCTTCCCTTATCTTGGTGGAAATTTTGGGTTATAATTACTTTCCTCTTATGTCTATCTTAGGGTGTGCATTTGGACAGGATTGTTCCTGATTCTCCTTGCAATCTTTAATGCTTGCAACGTCATCACCAAATTTACAAGAGTTGCAGGGGAATTATTTGGCATGCTTATTGCTGTTCTTTTCTTTCAAGAGGCAATAAGGGTATATTATTGATCGACATTTATTACAAAAGGAGGAGATGGCTTGAGTGAGACTTACTAAATATCCTAATTGCAGGGACTGATCAGCGAATTCCAGATTCCCAAGTCAGAAAAGCCAGAGCTGCTGGAGTTCCAATTTGAATGGTTGTATACAAATGGGTTGCTTGCAGTAATTTTTTCGATGGGTGTACTCTTCACAGCCTTGAAAAGCAGAGGTGCAAGATCATGGAAATATGGAACTGGTACAAATTCGATTTAGGGAGCCAACATCTGCAAAATTTAAAGTTAAATTTGAGATCATTCTTACTTATTTGATATCTTGTTGTGGCAGGCTGGTTCCGGAGTTTCATTGCAGACTATGGGGTTCCGCTTATGGTCGTGTTCTGGACAGCACTGTCTTATGGGGTCCCCAGCAAGGTTCCACATGGAGTCCCAAGGAGACTCTTTTGTCCATTACCTTGGGAACCAGCCTCATTGTACCACTGGACTGTAGCGAAGGTGAGGTTTTTTAAGCTTCATTCCATTTCCTCTCAGCTGTCAAGTTATGAAAGCTCATAATCGTTTGGGTAAACAGAGCTTTATTTATTTATTTTGATCATAATCCAATCCATTTACTAATACCAACGACTGGAATTAAAAATCCGCTTCACATGATCGATTCGCAGGACATGGGGAAGGTTCCATTGACTTACATCTTAGCTGCTACTCTGCCAGCCGTGATGATAGCAGGCCTTTACTTCTTTGACCATAGTGTTGCAGCACAAATGGCGCAACAGAAAGAGTTTAACCTTCAAAATCCATCTGCATATCATTATGATGTCTTCTTGCTTGGGATTATGGTAAATATTTGTAACTTGATTTCTTTTACCTCATGTATTTATCCTTTTACCAAACCATGCTCTCTCGCCAGCGTCACAAACTGCCATGTTTTTGTTGTTACAGACTGTCATTTGTGGATTGCTTGGATTGCCTCCTTCTAATGGTGTCCTCCCACAGTCCCCAATGCACACCAAGAGTCTCGCAGTGCTTAAACGGCAGGTGTGTAAGCATTGGATGGCAACAAAACTCGCCAGTACTGTTCTATATTCAGACCATTCTAAGTGGATTCTTATACTTCTATATCAATTGCAGCTAATTCGAAGAAAAATGGTAAAGAGAGCAAAGGAATGTATCAAGCAGAAAGCAAGCAACTCTGAAATTTATGGAAAGATGCAAGCTGTGTTCATTGAAATGGATGCATCTCCAACTGTAACGCTCTATTCTAACCACGTACTCCCTTCTTTTATACTCCTAGAACGGGTTATCTCATGCCACCTTATTTGCTCTTTTTGCAGCCTAAAGAGCTAGAAACCTTGACAAAGGCAGTAATGAATGCTGATGAAGGTGATAAGAAGGGAAAATTCGACGCTGAGAAAAATATAGATCCTTATTTGCCTGTTCGTGTGAATGAGCAAAGAATGAGCAACTTGCTGCAGTCTTTCCTTGTTGCTGCATCAATATTTGCTATCCCTATAATGAAAATGATACCAACTTCAGTTCTTTGGGGATACTTTGCTTACATGGCCGTTGATAGTCTTCCAGGAAATCAGTTCTGGGAAAGAATGTTGTTGCTCTTCATTACACCCAGTCGGCGTTTCAAGTAAGTTTGCTTAAACTTATGACCTGTTTGGAAGGACTAGAGAAAAAAGTATTCTTCAAAAGGGTTTAAAATATATTTTAAAAGTGTTTCAAAAGCTATTTTTAGTAGTTACCAAACACTTCAATTTTTTCAATACGATTTATTTTCAAAATTAAACACTTGAAAAGTTAAACTAAACACACTGTTTCGAAGAAGGATTGCTAAGTTTCTGGCACTAGTTTCTAGTTTTCATGCTTTATAGTTTATTCAAATATAATTAGGACTCTACTATATGCTAATATTATGTTCCTTCTCTGTGTTCTACAGAGTCTTGGAGGGGTCTCATTTGTCTTTCGTTGAATCTGTGCCATTCAAGATCATTGCTTCGTTTACCCTCCTTCAGTTTGCATATTTCTTGCTGTGCTTTGGTGTAACATGGATACCTGTAGCTGGGATCTTGTTCCCACTGCCATTTTTCCTCCTCATTAGCATAAGAGAGCACGTGCTTCCCAAGTTCTTCCAGCATAGCCATCTTCAAGAGCTAGATGCTTCAGAGTATGAGGAGATTGCTGGTGCTGGACCTCGCCCCATTAATCTCACAGTGCCGGTTAGTTTAACTTTCTTTACTCTAGTGGATCTTAAGTTGCTTGAAATGCCCTCCCATCTCTCCAAGAAACTTATTCTAAATGTTTGCTTCTGATGTGTACATAGGAAAAGCAGCCACCTGATTCAATTGCGGAAGAGAGTAACGAAGAATACTACGATGCCGAAATATTAGACGAGATGACAACTCATAGAGGAGAATTAAAACTTAGAACTGTAAGTCTCAACGAAGAAAGATTCTTTCAGGTTGGAAACAAATGTCCAAGCCTACAACTATTTTACCACTTGTTTCATCATTTTGCTTACCTTTTTAACTCATTATTATCCAACATTTGAATTTCAGGTTCATCCTGAAGATGCCCTTCGAATACAATGAAAAGCAGTTGGAGGCAAATAGGATAATAAGAGAGTGTTTGATCAAGATCAATACAACGATGATTACGACAATCGGTTACGATCAATATAGGAGAGTATACGGACATTTTTCTTCTCATATAGTGGCTGATAACTCAAAGAAGACGTGGAGTTTTACATAAACCAATTCATTATATGAATACACATGAAAGAAAAGAAAATATCAGAAAAGATTTAAATCAAGGATTTAAAATGTATTCAATTTACAGTAGGAAAAGCTTTTAGAGAATCCATTTAGTCATATTCATTTATTTGATTATTTACAATGAAAAGAGTGGGGTAACTTTATTATTTGGCTTTTTAACTAAATATAATTATATGGTGATTATAGAATCTTATTTCGGATTTTACTGTAATGCTTTATTATGTTTGCTTGTGTTCTTAATTCCTCTGTTGGTTTGTGTTGAATTTATGAGATTATAGCCTTTTAGAAGTTAGAGCAATGATGGTATATATATATAATCAACAGCCTGCTTTCATTTCATCTGTGCTCTTTTTAACTTTTAAAGTTAAAATACAACTAAAATGTCAATTTCTATCCTTAAATCTTAGAACTGAACCGAATATTCATTTGGGTCATGCTTATTCGAATGTTAATATTTAAAAAAATTATGAATTTAAATATGTTCGGTGTAGATATGTATAGAAGTCCATGGGACAATACAACAGCAGGACGAGGACTAAAAATAGTATAAGTTTTATATTAGTTAAATAGTCATGCAAATGTTGTGAAAATTTGTGAATCAAAATAAAATAAGAGCAAATTTAGAATGACATTTGGAAAGTGATTTAATGTGAGTCTTTATGGTTTCAAAATGATACACATGTAATCTTTTAGGGGCTGTTTGGGGTTGTAATATAATCAAGATTACTAGGAATTAAATGAGTTTTTGAATGCGTGGAGAATCAAAGGTGGAATGGAAATGAGATTGAAACTGTGGGAAAGAGGATTAGGTAAAAAATTGTTGGAATCGAAATGGGTTTAATATTACAAACTAGACCCAAAATATTACAAATCAGACCCAAAATGCTCAATCCAAATATGGGTTTTGGATTACATTATAATCCAATCCCATTCTATTACAATCCTCCAAACAACTCCTAAGTTTGGAGTTTGGTTTCAATTTAGGCCAAGTTAACACCTGTTGAAGAGGAATTCATCAATGGTGATGTCATAATGAGATGTGTGATCCTAATCAAATCGTTAATCTAATTGAGGAATAAATGATGCTCAATCTGATTATGGTTGAAAATTATGTGGGACTTACTACCCTTACCATTACTATTAGCATCATTGTTTACCATTACCATTATCACTACCATTAGTGTTTGACCTTAACGGTAACATTTATCGTTATTGTTACTACTTGACCCTAATAGTATGAAAATTATGAATTTGTCACATTTATCGTTACCGTTATTGTTAGAGTCAAACAGTAATGATAGTGATAACGGTAATAATAAAATGTGACAGATTCATAATTTCAGGTAAATGTGATAAAAAAATAATTCAATTATGTTTGCATTCAAGCCTAATTACAATTCATGCATCAATGAAATCTCATTCCGATTATTCCAATTTTTCATTATGGTTTGGCAAATATGACCTTAGTATCTAATTTTCAAAATATTGTTATTTTAGTTTTGAAATTTGAATTTTGTGGGCAAGGTGCTTGCAAAAGATGAATAGAGTCGAAGAGTGATAGTATAGGTTTTTTTTTTTACTAACCTAGGCATGTCATTGCTATCATTGGATATGGTTCGGGAAATTCCCCCACACGGGTAAAAATTACCTTTTATTTCTTCTCTCCAATTTTCATTAATTTTTTGTGAAAGGACGGTGGAATTTCAGGGCATCTTTTATTTTAGTATTATATTTTGAGAAAATTATTAGATAAAATATAACAGTTTTTGAAAGTATTAAAAAAAATGTGGTAGTATGACAAGTATTTAGAAGATCGAGAGTGAAAGAAGAAAACAAAATAAAATTAACAAAGAAGGTCGAGAGTTGGATTCTCGACCAAAGTAGGTCAAAAGTTCAACTCTCGATCAAGTTAAGTGATGTTATATAATATATAATATTTGTCTCAAGAAATCAAGACAAGCCTTTGGCCGGTTGGTTGGGTCTTTGATTCAAAGTTGCAGTCCTCCTAATGATCCTTGATTTGACTCACGAGGATGCAACTTTTGTTTTCCATTTTTTTTTCTTTTTCTTTTTTTAGAAAGTAAATTGTTTTCAATTTTAAAACTTCAAAAAACTTAAATTTTGTTTATGGAGATTTAATTTTAAAGAATAAAAATATATGAAATAAAATAGATCTTAATTCAATATTAGTACAAATTATGTGCTAAAGATTTATGGTATGTGATTTTAATCCCTACCTTTATTATACTTTAAAAAACTAAAAAATTTAGGTTAAAAATTGTTTTATATGTTTTTATTAAATTTTTTTTATGGTGATTAGAAATTAAAAGTGTTTTTCAACCTTTTACAAAATATCTAAAAAATTTATACAATTTCACTTTTGTGTTTAATAAGTCTCTTATTATTATTGTTGTTATTATTATTATTTTGAACCTAAAAGATATTTTTTTTACATCTATATCTATCTATCTATGTCTATAGGGGTTATGGATATCTTACGTAATCTCACATTTAAATTATTAAAAAAATTAAATTTCATCACTAATAAATGATTTGGCTCCTTATAACAAAAAATAGATTCTTATGTTTATGTTTAATTTTTTTTTTCGATTACCTAAATTAATAAATAAGATTTATATTCATTTATTTTAAATATTGCCTAATTATTTTATAATTCATGGAGATCGAGCAACAGTAACCTTCGTAATATCATAGATGATTCACAATAGGTCCTTACTATATGTCGTAATAATGAGAGATTTGTTAGATAAAATTTTAAAATTGTATCTAATAAATCTTCAAAATTTTAGTTTTGTATTTAATAAGATATAAGTTGTTGGGATTAATGTCCTAAATCTAGTGTATCTTGTGTTTTGTAGTTTTTTTAATACAAATTATTTATCTAATAAAATCAGAGGTATTTTATTTGACATTTATACAACATTCAATCCAATAAAGATACAAGGTTATATGATGTCACTTGAACAGTATATGATTGACATATAGGCGGTTCATGTTCAAGTAATAACCTAAAAGATCTGCTGTAAATGGATGAAGGTTGGGTGTCTTATCATGGTAATACTGTGAATACGACTCATTTTGTAATTGTTACATGAGATGTAAGTGTTACAAACAATATGAACCATATTGTTCATGTAAAGACATGTGAGTAAGGTATCCTGTATAAAGAAGTTTATACATAGACCGGACCACGAAATAATTAGTTTCTCTTTATAACACTGTTACTTGAAGAAATTAATATTTCACTAGGATGACTATATGAGACCTGACATTAATCCTGAGCGAGTTGTAAACTCATGTCTATGATGACAGTCCTTTGATCTATATAGGTAAGAGTGGCCATGGTAGCCAAATCAATAAGCCTACTATTTTGGAAATTTGTCTAGTTAGGGAACTGTGAACACAACTATACAAGATGAGATTCACTCTTTCCCATTCCTTGAGAAAGTAGATAAATTCCTCCCTTAATAGTTGGTTCGGGTCTTGAACAATGAGGCCTCAACCTCTTACCAACCTGAGCGGTGTTAGTTTATAGTTGGACTATAAACTGTTTGTTCATTAGAGGAATCAGTGGTACTTAAGGAGTTAGATGTGAAGAAACTCGATTTAGAAGAGATCTTTGAGCGGAAGTGGATCGTCCAAATTTCATTTTGATTGAAAAAACAAATTTACAGTAAAACATATAGATTATGCATTCTAAGAAAAATTACAGCATGCCATTTAAACGAGAAATTAAGTTCAAGAAATTATACCTTTGAAGAATCCTTCTTCTTGTATATCTCTTGAACTGTCACAAACATAAAAACAACAACAAAGTTTGAAGATCCTCTTTAAGAAATCTCGTACCAACAAGAGATACAATCACCAGGAACCTTCGGTATACTCAGGGTGGGATTCCAGGAGTTTTGGACTCTGACTATTTTGGTAATAAGGGAGATTTTAGTTTGGAGGAGGAAGAAGATTGAAGAAGATATAACACCTCTATCATTTTGCAAATTTCAATCGTATAGCAACTCAAACATGTGTCTATGTCGTCTGGAAGAAAAAGAAAAACTATTTTTTCATTTATTCCAGTTTTCCATAAAAACTAATTAACTACCCATTAAGGTGGTTAGAGAGAAAATAGGATTTATTATTCAAAATAATAAAATAATATAAATAAATATGATAACGAACTTATCATATTATATTTATAACCTATAGTTTTAATATTGTATCATATACAATATAAACTATAGTTCTTTATCTCTATTTTATGGCATTTAATATAAATTACCTATTTGAATCTCATTCAAATATTTATTTCCTCCAACTAAAGTATAATGTTTCAAATACATTATAACAATTATATCATATATAATTGAATTAATTTAATTATATCATATATAATTAAATTCCTTCTTATTAATTTGAAAAATTCAAATTAACCCAAAAACTTATTCTCAACTAAATCATTTAAAGCTACCAAGGGGACCTTATGGACCTATAGCTTGAAACTCTAACGGTACGTGAATAATTAATTAAACTCTTTAATTACATTATCCACCATCTGTTAACTGTTGGGCACTCCACTAAAGAACGATAGATGCACTCTTCACACAACACATATATTTCTGTTTCCATTCGCTATAACCAATCAACAGTACGATGGCTCTTCACAAATTGCTCGTAAGTACAGCTGGATCAAATTACCGTTTTGCCCCTGTAGTTACCTCTAACTCCTTAAGTACCACTGATTCCTCTAATGAACAATAGATCATAGTCCCACTATGACTAAACCCCTCTCGAGCCAAAAGAGGGTGTGGCGCTACATTGTTCAAGAACTGAAATCAACCCTTAAGGGAGCAATTTATCTACTTATCCCTACTTCGGGAAAGGAGTGGATTCCATCATGTGTTGCTGAGTTCCCAGCTCCCCAATCAGACGAACCCCCAAAATGGTAGGCTTGTTGAGTCGGCGTTCTGGCCACTCTCACCTATACAAATCAAAGGACCGCCCTCATAGGCAAGAGTTCATAACTCACTTAGGATTAAAGTCATGTTACGTATGGTCATCCTAGTGAAATGAAAGTCTCTATTATGAACGAGTTATATAATGAGACTAAGCATTTCGTGATTCGGTCTTATACAAACTTCTTTGCATAGAATATCCCACTTGCATGTCTAATACATGAATGATCAGGATCAGATCATTTGTAGTACTTTACAACATTTGTAACACCTACAAAGTGGGTCATACTCGTAGTGACACTAGGATAAGATACCCAGCCTCATCCATATACTACAGACCATTTAGGTTATCAATTAAACATGATCCACCTGTATGTCTCTGTTGGGATTGGTGTCCTAATTCTCCCGGAGTCTCATTGTTTTGTAAAGATACACATTGTTCAATGAATAAAATAAGTATTATTTAATTTTGGCATTTACTCGTATCCAATAAATAAAGCTCCTTGGTTATCTTATGTGAACTTAAGCATGTATATGTGATATACAAGTGGATCATGCCTTAAGTGATAACCTAAATAGGTATGTAGTATAAGGATTAAGGTGGGATACCTGATCCTTGTGACACTACAGATACGACCCGCTTTGTAGAGGTTTGTAAGTATTGTAAACTCCTACAGATGGTAGATCCTAACCATTCATGTGAAAACGTGGAGCGAGGGTGTCCTAAACAAAGAGTTTGTATAAGACCTGGACCACAAGATGACTAGACTCTGTATATAATGTCGTTGATACTGGAGACTTGCATCTCACCTAAACGACCATAGGTGACACGACCTCAATCCTAAGTATTTTGGAAACTTCTGCCTTTGAGGGTGGTCCTTTGATTAGTATGGGTGGGAGCTGGGAACTCAATCCACAAGATGAAATTCATTCTTTTCCTGAAGCAGGGATAAGTAGAGAGATCGCTCCCTTAAGGGCTGATTCCGGGGCTTGAACATAGTGGCCACAACTTCTCTTTGGAAGAGAAGACTCAGTCATAGTAGAACTATGACTTATGTTCATTAGAGGGATCAGTGGTACTTAAGGAGACAGACATAACTACAAGGGCATAACGGTTATTGGCCCAGCTATACTTACGAGCGATCTGTGAATGGTTGTCGCACTGCTGATTGGTTAAGATGGACACATAATATATCTGTAGTAAGAAGAATTCAGCCGTCGGTCTTTAATGGAGTGCCTGGCAGTTAACGAATGGTGGATCCCGTGACTAAAGAGTTTAGTCAGTTATTCACGTACCGTTGGAGCTTCGAGCTACAGGTCCATTGGTCCCCTTGGTAGCTCAATGGATTCATTTGAGGATCAGTTCTTGGTGTTGATTTGAAATGTTCAAATTGACAAGAGGTATTTTGATTATATATGATATAATCGGTTTGATGTATGAGATACATCTAGTGGAGGATTGATGTAAATGAGATTTACATTAAGTACCATAGAATAGAAAAAGAACTATGGTATATATGTTTCATGAGATGAAATATTAAAACTATAGGTTATAAATATAGTATGATAAATTGGTTATCATTTATGTTTATGATAATATTAATTATTAGATAATTAATTCTTATTCTTTTAAATAACCAAAGTAGTTGGTGTTTATTGAATCATGGTAACCGTGAGTTTAAAAGGAAAATGGTTTTCCTATTTTGAAAAAAAAGTTTTTACAAAAGATTGAAAAAGGTTTTGATTTTTCTCGCTTGCGCAAAAGAAATTCACAGGGTCGTCAAGTAAATACGGATTTACTAAACGACAGCGTAGCGAGCTAAACGATCGTGCAGTATTTACTAAACGATCGCGTAGTTTTGCTAGACGATCGCTGGCCCAAGGTAAACGATCATGTAGAGTCTGTAGGCGACAGACCAAGCTAAACGATCACATAGCTTTTGCTAGACGATCACTTAGCTTTATCTAAACGATTGGGCATCAACCTATACGATAGGTCTCCGCCATCTCCCACTTGTCCAGTTGTGTACACGATTGGTGTTTCCTCCTTCGTCTGCCTCATTCCAAGTCCAAACAGAGCCCAACCTCTGGATTCTCACACCGAGAATACCAAGGTAGCCTTGTTGGTGGTGTCAGACTCAACTCGATACCATCGAGGTTTTCTGGAGGCCGTTCGTGGTGCTGCGGAGGAGTTCACGCTGTTGCAGAAGAGTACGTGGCCGAGGCGTTCGTTGAGGATGAGCGTGGTGTTCTGTTGCAGTGTTGCGGTCGTGTAGATTGAGTGTTCGAGGTTACTGATTGTTCGAGCGGTCGCACAACGGAGCGTGGAGACGCATCTTCATATGTGCTAGAGTTTTCTTTCTGTGCATTGTAGTTTTTCATGTTGTAATTTCTCTGTATGAATTGTATAACCACTTGTTTGAAGTCGACCGTAAATGTATATGTTCATTCATGATTGTAATTGGGAATAATCTTGTTTCGCTGCTCATGGAAATCTCAGTTTCGATTTCCTTCAGTCTCCACTACATGTTTAAGTTACAACGATAATCTTGGATATTAGTTTATTGGTTTGTGGTTAATGCAACTAAAATATCACATATTTCATAGACAAAGTGAATTAAAATATCATATATTATTAATCACATAAGAGTTTGTTCATACAAGGTTTACAAACTATACGACCCTACGAGATTTAGGGCATCAACTCCAACAAGATGTAACTTCAAGAGTAAAACGGTATTTTTACCCAACTGTAGTTATGAGCATTTGTGAAGGGTCATCATGCTGTTGATTAGTTATATCATGGACGCAGAAATATATCTACAGTGCAAAGAGTGCAACTATCGGTTTTTAGTGGAATGATCAGTAATTAATGAATATTGATTAATTGGATTAAAGGAGTTTAATAAATTAATCTCATATTGGAGCTTCTAATCTGTAGGCCCATAAGGTCCCCTTGTTAGCTCACTAAATGATAGAAATGAGGAATAATTTAAATTATTTAAATCAAATGAGAGAAATTTATATTCATGAGATTAATATATAATGGTTAATTATAGATATGGTCTATAATCCAAATTATGTAAGAGATATTTGAATAAGATTCAAATATTAGATTTATATGAATTGGATTCATAAAGAGATGTATAGATATAAATATGTGATATGTGATATTTATATGTTAATTAACTCCATATTAAATATAATTTAATTAATTAATTAATGATTAATTAATTGATTAAGAAATAATGGAGATTGAAGGTCAGTGTAAATATATGATATTTATGATAATTCATTAAATGTACATTAAATAGGATTGAATATATGGTCATTAAATTAATGTACCAATTAGTTAAATAAGGCTTATTTAATTAATTAGCACTAAGGGTATAAAGGAAAATACTCGGAGAAAGGGCTAACCATTCTCCATATAAATATATCTTTAAAGTCCATTGAAAAAATGGTTCTTTTTTATAGCCTCTAAGCCTCCAACTTCTCTCTAACATCTCCCTAAAAATTCTCTACTATTTTCCTCCTCAAAAGTTCTTGGAGACCACTCTTCCAAGTTTTTTGGAATCCTAGAGAATAACAATATAACTTTGTTAATGGTGTCCTTCTTCATTGGAGAAGTTCGAGATCGATTATAATGGTAGAAAAGGAAAACTAGAAGAATCAACAAAGGTGAGTTTTGGTTTCTCCTTTTCTTCCTCTTTTCTAGCATGTTTATAGTTTTTTGTTTTTGAATATTTATCCTACAAATGCATGTTTTATTTTACTATTTTTGTCTCCATAAAAATCGAATGTCTAAATGCAAGGCGTTCACACGCTTCCGCGGGAATTCGATTCCTTCAATTGGTATCAGAAACAATTTTTTTTGCATTTTGATTTTTTGTTTTTGAAACAAAAATCAGTTCATGAGGTGGGTTATTTTTCTAGATTTTGCTTGAAAATAGATGAATCTTTCTTGATAGATAATTTCATTTATTGGCACCATAGATTGTAAAATTTTATGATAATTTGATCAATATAAGGGCCTATTGTTTGGGCATTTTATTTTTTGCAATCGAGTCTATACTTTTGGGTCGTTCAGGGTCAGAAATGAAGCTGTCTAGAGTCTAGTTTTTTGTAGAGAAAAACAGAGGATTTGCTTCTGTCTCGCGGCGCTTGAAGGTAAGTGTGTCAACGCATACCATGCGTTGACACTTTACAAGGCTTAACACAAATCTATGCGGTAGGTAACATACCCATGTGGCGAGTCAATGCCCATGTGGTGAAGGGACTTAGGCGTAGTGGATGTAATACTCACAGTCGCATGCAGAGGGACGATGCCCATGCGTTGAGCTTCATTGTCCAACACATGTGGTACTCGAAACCCATGCAGCGAGTTGATGCCCATGTGGTAAAGGGACTTAGGCGCGGTGGATATAGTGCTCATAGTCGCATGTAGAGGGATGATGCCCATGCGTTGAGCTTCATTGTCCAATGCATGCGATACTCGAAACCCATGCGTCGAGCACTTCATCTGTCATTTGTTTGTGGTTTCGTGATGTGCATTAGGAGTGTATTATAAGTGGAAATGGAAGATAAAATTGATGTAAATGAAGATGAATGATAAATGACTTCTCTGTGTGAGAAGAATGGGTGATGCATTACACTCTCTCGTTGATGCGTACAAGCTTTACCTGAGCTAGATCCAAGTATAAATCTAATTCAAGTTCATGGTAAGTCCATAATCAAACACAAGGATTTAGGTTAGACTAACGCAAGCCTTGCATTGCATTGATGTAGAAAGGTTCTAAATAAATGCTGGAAAAGTTATCTACACTATTTTAACTGCATGTGTACAAGAAGAAACAGAAGTTTAAGTGAAATATAGGGTTCAATGAAGGAATTGTGCTAAGTGATAAGTGAATGCATTGATCCAAGTAAGATGAACACAAAAGAGTGTAAGTAAGAATGAAGATGAAAGATGTGTGTTTACAATCAAATGTATGTCAATGCGTTGGGTTTCTGTTTATCTAATCATTTAACATTTCTCAATGCAAATGCCACATGTTCTTATATCTAGTGTGCATGCGTTGGATACAGAAAACAGTGAAGCATAAGTATCTTTATCTCTAAAGCTACTGTGTGTTCTAACTTGATGCGTTTCTAGCTATCCTATTCTCTCGAATGGTTTGGCTGAGATAACTTCAACCAAATGATTAGAATGATTAAAGCTTTTAGAATTTTAGCATGCACAAAGTCACAAACGCATTTAACACAGTAGATTGTAAGTAGAGGCAAATGTGAATGGATTAAATACACGATTTTATAAAGATTGAAATTGTCTTTACAATAACACACTTAATTGCATGAATGATGAATGGAAATAAAGTAAAAAGAAAAGAGTCATGCCACAAAGTTCAATTTCTTGTCCTCTTTGGTTTGATCTTAATTTGTGTACAACCAACTTGTTAAAGAAATGAAGAAAAATTCTCTCTCGAGCTTGGTTCTCTTCAATTCTCCTTGATCAACAATGGTGATGGTTCTTTTCCTCCTGTGATCTTCTTGCAACAATAGAATTACTATAATCTAAGCTCTAAGTTGCTCTCTTTACGTTATGATACTTTTTCTGATTGCAAGTCTTCTATTTATAGGCGATTTCCCTCAGCAACTTGTGATATGATAGCATTAATTTCCATGTCCTGGTCAACCGCCTAGCATTTCAGTTGCTTTTCAGGTGACATTCAGATGCCCATAGTTACAAGTGGTGATTTGATAGAAACAACTCGAACCAATGTATCTGCTATGCGTTGGAATTCTTCAGACGCATGGCATTGCGTTAGTTGAGCTGGCGACACTTAGTGAAATTTATTGCAATCCTGCGGTGAGATGCGTTAGTGATGCAATTTTATCAAAAAGAATGTTTTTTTTGTAAAGGTTGGTAATGTTTGAAGAATTCTATGCATTTTCCTTTAAGATAGATGAGATTTTATCATTAAGAATACTGATTGTTTCAACTTTTAAGAGACAATAACTTGTATTTCTATAAGTTATCACCATGCACGGAGTTCAGCAAAAATCCTTTGTCTGCCTCGGTTTTTGCGTCATGGAAGGTACCTGGCTGATAGCTGATCGCAAGAGTCTCTTCCAACATAAGGATGACAACTTTCCTTTGTAATTTTAATTTTGTTAAAATTAGAGTGTCAATATTTTGTCTATTTTAGCTTTTATATAATTTTATATGCACATGATGTATTATTTAACTGTGTGTTTTATATGTTACATAATGTATGCCATATAGTTTTAAAATCTCACCTTAGGATAAATATGAGCATGCATCATATAAATGTTATATGGCTACATGATTAATATAAACATGCTCATGCATTATAATATAACAGTTATATTATTTGAATGCATGTTTTGTGTAAGCATATTCATGCATCATAAATGTTATAATGTATGATGTATGTATATTTATTTTTCATGTATGATAATTATAAGCGTTATAATTCGATGAAAAATGAACTTTGCATTGAACATGACATTATTTAGATTAGTATAAATGCTATATTGAATCAAAGTCGTTATAATACGAACAAAAAAGGATTTTGACAAATTCATTGTTTTATAAAGGTTATAAGTTCAATGAATTAGATTAAACTCGACAATCAAGAGTTGCATGTAAATATAAGTTCATTTTTTTTAAATGGTTTGAAATTGATTCACTTAGACTTATGTTAAACGTATTTCTAATGAGATTAAAAATAGGTTAAACTTTTAATTCGTCTTAATAGGATTAAAATGAACTTTGTTAAAAGATTAAATTTATAAAATAATTGCTCATAAGGGATCTTTGTCTAAGGAACGTTCTGTCTAAGTTGAGGTTTTTAAGCTGACAGAAACGGAACACCTCTACCTGGAAATGAGCCTGGAAGGTGAATTGGACAAATATTTTATAAGCATGCAATAAATGATCATTTTCATTAAAAGAGTTTAATCAACAAAAAGACATATAACTAAAGTATTCAATATAAGTGTTATATTGAGCAAACTTAACAAGGACTTAGTTAAAATAATTTAGCCTTTTTCTTAAGATAATAAACCTAAAAGGTAGAACACTTAGTGGGAGAAAAAAGATATAAATGATATGTGGGTTTTCCACCCACGTTCTTCTAACAGTTCTCTAGATGAGATTCATGCTTGGCCTCGTGGTGCCTTGGGCGTACCCTCTCTTAGGAAGATATTTGCATGGGTCAATATCAAGGTGAATAGAGAAAGTGTTTATAGTAAGTGGGAGAAGGACGCGTGACAACATATCCTGTCGTCTCCTTTGTTAGTTTGTAATGTTTCCTTCATGCTCGCGGGCGCACACTCCCTTAGCAAGGTATTTGCATAGGGGAAGGGCATTACAAACTCTAGAAATTGATAAGACCACTATAACCAATTGTACCAATTATGTTTTTCCTTGGGGCAGACTGGTTGAAACAGAGTTATAGGGTTGAAAATGAAGGGTTACACTTACGATAAAGCATTAAGGAAGCTACTGATTTATTGACCAAATGAATGCTAATTAAATATTATATGAATAAGGAGTTATTTTGGGATAATATTTGATTGAGAATGTTTCACTTCAGTGATAGGAATAACTGTATACTCTGAGGTGGCATTTATTCCAAATTACTGAATGTATCATTGCAAAATTCAATGATGTTGGGGTTCATTAATTTTTGCTAAACTAATTGGATTAAAATGAAAAAGGATTTTTTGCATAAGTGTCTAACATAAGTAATTTATTTTTGTATCAACATGTCTAACTCAATCGTTACTTTTCTTGGCATCGAAAAATTAATTGGAGAAATATATACAACTTGGAAAAATACAATGAATACGGTTTTAGTAGTGGATGACCTCAAATTCATTCTCACAGAGGAATGTCCTCCAGCCCCTGGGCACAATGCATCACGAAGTATTCGTGATGCTTATGAGAAGTAGACCAAGGCCAATGATAAAGAAAATGTGTATATTTTGGTAGGCTTATCTAAAGTTTTGGCCAAAAAGCATGAGACCATGATCACTACACACCATTGAAGGAACTCTAAAACTAGAGAACCCGTGAATGAAAGCGAATCATTCCAAACTCCATTGTGAAAGAATATAAACATTTACAATCAAACAGATACAATTATGCATTAAACGATAAATTACAGCATGCTTCGAAATTACAAGGGATCGAGTGAAAATACCTTTGAAGAACCCTTTCTTCATGTATTTCCTTCGCTGGTTCAGCAACACAGCAAACAACACGAACGCAACGAGCAACTAGAAGATCCTTGATCACCAACGAGTATAACTCGATCCTCGATCCTTGAATAGAATTGGACACCACCACTCGATTATCTTGGTATTCTTGGTGTAAGAATCCAGGAGTTGTGAGCTCTGTATGAATTTGGATAGAGGAAAAGAGGAATGAAGTAAACGATCGAGTATTGGACAGAAGAAAGAAGTTTATCGTATAGACTTGATACTCGATCATGTAGTAAAAGCCACTATCGTATAATGAACTCAATTCAATCGTTTAGTCTCTTGAAAGTTATCTGATAACTTGATACGTGAAGTATGGGATGAATAATGAAAACTATTTTTCATCTTTTATCCCTCAATTGCCATAAACCGTCTAAAACTACCCACTAAGGCCGGATATTGGAGAAAAAGAATATTAATTATCTCATAATTAATAATTTATAAATAAATACTATAACTGACTTATCATATTATATTTATAACCTATAGTTTTAATATTATATCATATGCAACATATAAACCATAGTTTTTTTTCTATTTTATGGCATTTAATATAAATCATATTTATATTAATTCCTCCAATCAAATAATATATCAAATACATTAAATCAATTATATCATATATAATTTAATTAATTTAATCATATCATATAATCAAACTCTCTTTTGTTAATTTGAATATTTCAAACTAACCAAAAAACTGATTCTCAACTTGAATCCATTGAGCTACCAAGGGGACCTTATGGACCTGTAGCTTGAAGCTCCAACGGTACGTGAATAACTGACTAAAATTTTTAATCACGAAATTCACCAGCTGTTAACTGCCGGGCACTCCACTAAAGACCGATAATTGCACTCTTCGCACAAAAGATATATTTCTGTGTCCATTGGTTATAACCAATCAACAGTACAATGACCTTTCACAAATCACTCATAAGTACAGCTGGAAAAATTTACCATTTTGCCCTTGTAGTTATATTTAACTCATCAAGTACCACTAATCCCTCTAATGAACAATAGATCATAGTCCCATTATGACTAAACCCTTCTCGAGACAAAAGAAGGTGTGGCGCCACATTGTTCAAACCCCATAATCAACTTTTAAGGGAGTAATTTATCTACTTGCCCCTGCTTCGAGAAAGAAGTGAGTGTGTAGCTGAGTTCCCAGCTCCCCAATCAGACGAATCCCTAAAGTGGTAGATTTGAGTTGGCGATTTAGCGATTTAGCCACTCTCACCCATGCAAATTAAAGGACCGCCCTCATAAACAGGAGTTCACAACTTACTCGGGATTAGGTCATGTTACCTATTGTCATCCTAGTGAAATGAAAGTCTTAATTATGAACGGTGTTATATAACAAGACTAATCATTTCGTGATCCAGTCTTATACAAATTCATTTGTATAGAATATCTCTGCTTGCATGTCTAATACACGAATGATCAAGATCAAATCATTTGTACCACTTTACAACATTTGTAACACCTACAAAGCAGGTCACACTCGTAGTATTACCAGGATAAGGTATCCCTCATTTATCCATATACTACAGATCATTTAGATTATCACTTAAAGCACGATCCACTTGTATGTCTCCACATACATGCTTAAGATACAACGATAACCATGGATCTTAGTTTATTGGTTTGTAGTTAATGAAACTATATTTTATAGACTAAAATGAATAAAATATCTCATATTATAAATCACAAAGTGTTTGTTCATACAAGTGATTACAAACTACAAGACCCTACGAGATTTAGGGCATCAACCCAACAATCTCCCATTTGTCCTAAAGCTAGTGGGGTGTACAAGATAATCTTATTACAAGTACACAAAATAATAAACTAGGGCACAAACGCCCAGTACAACATCTCCCACTTGCCCTAGTCCAGCCGCGGTCGGTTCAATAGACCCATACTCTGCAGGTGACTCTCAAACACTATAGCCGTCAGAGCCTTCGTAAACGAATCAGCAACATTGTGCTCCAAAACTATCTTCGTGACAATCACGTCCCCTCGATGCACAATCTCTCGGGTGAGATGGTATTTTTGCTCTATGTGCTTGTCGTGCTTATGACTCTGAGGCTCTCAAGCATTCGCCACAACACCGCTATTATCACAATAAAGGGTGATGGGCCTAGACATGTCTGGACCAATTTTAAGATCGGTCAGGAACTTCCTGAGCCAAACGGCCTCCTTAGCAGCTTCACAAGCCGCTACATACTCGACCTCCATGATGGAGTCAACGATGCACCCCTGCTTGGTGCTTCACCATACTACAGTTCTTTCGTTAAGAGTGAACACTAATCATGAAGTAGATTTTCGAGAATCCTTATCAGTCTGAAAAGCAGAGTCTATGTATCCTGTAAGGATCAAATCTTTAGAACCATACACAAGCATGTAGTCCCTCATTCTCCGAAGATACTTGAGAAGTTTCTTGACGGCTGTCCAGTGACCCTATCCTAGATTAGACTGATATCTACTGACTATCCCCACAGCGTAGCAGATAACAGGTCTAGTACATAATATCGCAAACATCAAACTTATTGGGATTTTTGTCCTAATTCTCCCGGAGTCTCGTTGTTTGTAATGATACACATTTTTTTATGAATAAAATAACTGTTATTTCATTCTGACATTTACTCACATCCGATAAACAAAGCTCTATAGTTATCTTATGTAAACTTAAGCATGTATATGTGATATACAAGTGAATCATGCCTGAAGTGATAATCTAAATAGGTATGTAGTATAAGGATTACGGTGGGATACCTGATCCTGGTGACACTACGGATACGACCCGTTTTGTAGAGGTTTGTAAGTGTTGTAAACTACTACAGATGGTAGATCCTGACCATTCATGTAGAGACGTGCGAACAGGGGTGTCCTATATAAAGAGTTTGTATAACACCGGACCACAAGATGACCAAACTCTGTATATAACGTCATTGATACTAGAGACTTACATCTCACCTAAACGACTATAGGTGACACGACCTTAATCCTGAGTGTTTTGGGAACTCCTGCCTTTAAGGACAGACCTTTGATTAGTATGGGTGAGAGTGGCCAAATTGCCAACTCAACGTACCTACCTTTTTGGGGACTTGTCTGATTTGGGACCTGGGAACTCAATACACAAAATGGAGTTTACTTCTTTCCTAAAGCAGGGATAAGTAGAGAGATTAACGGCATGCTTCGAACAATAAAACACAAGGGAAAGAGTTCACATACTAGTTGAAGACTCTCTTCAAACGTCAAACTCAAAGTAGCGAAAGAACCTCTACATGCTGTATCGCCCAGCAAATCAGTCGGCTGTGGCAACACGATCGTCTACAGGAATGGCAGCAACACGAACAGTCACGAACAAGTAAACAACGGGGACGACACCATCAGTTGAAGCCCATGGTATTCTCGGAGTGAGAATCCAAAGTGTGTCTCTGGTGAATTTGGTAGAGGTAGAAGAAAAGACATATCGTGTAGATGATAAGCAAGTAGAAGAGAAAGAGTTATCGTATAGCAAGGGTGCTTATCGTTTAGATTAAGCTACATGATCGTGTAGGTTTTACTAAGCGATTGTTTAATAAAAGGTAGACGATCGTTTAGAAAATGTGGCACTCTATGCGGTCATTTAGGGAATGGCGTGCGATCATTTAGACGATGGGCTACTATCGTATAAGCTCTCAAACTGGGCGATCGTTTACGTTTCCACACCGATTGCGAATTTTCGAACCTTTTTTGCAAAATGAAAACAATTTTCATTTTATTCATCGGTTATCATAACTGAATGTAGCTGCTCCCATTAATGCACGATTGAGGCGAATAAAATGGTCAATTATCTCATAATTAACCAATTTAATAATTAATGAATATAATCATATTATATTTTTACCCTATAGTTTGATATCACATATCTACTATAGTAATTTCTCCTCCACTTGATATAAATCATATTTATATCTAATTTCCTCCAAAATAATGTATCTCATACATTTAGCCAATTATATCATATATAATTAACCAGTTCAATTATATCATATATAATCAAACTCCCTCTTGTCAATTTGAACATTTTAAACTGACCCAAGCACTGATTCTCTACTTTATCCAAGCTACCCAGGGGACCTAATGGACATATGGCTCGAAGCTCCAATGGTACGTGAATAACTGACTAAACTCTTTAGCCACGAGATCCACCATTCGTTAGCTGTCATACATTCCACAAAAGCCCAACAACTAAACTTTTCTTATCACAGATATATTTATGTGTCCATCGGATATAACCAATCATGAGTGCGATGACCCTTCACAGATGCTCGTAAGTACAGCTGGACCAATATACTGTTTTGCCCCTATTGCTACATCTCACTCCTTAAGTACCACTGATTCCTTTAGTGAACAATACAACATAGTTCAACTATGTGTGAACACCTCACGGGCCAAGAGAAGGTGTGTGGCACCACATCATTCAAGCTCTGGAATCAGCCCTTAAGGGAACTATCTATCTACTTGCCCCTGCCTCGGGGAAAGAGTGAATTCCATCTTGTGTAGTTGAGTTATGTAACTTCAACATATATTGGTTGACATACAAGTGATCATGTCTTGAGTGATAACCAAAATGGTCTGTAGTATATAGATATAGGAGAGGAAACCTTATTCTGATATCGGATGCAACCCGCTTTGTGGAAATGGTCACAACTGTTGTGACTTGTCACAGATGGTCTAAATCCTGATCATTCGTATAGGGGACATATGAAGGGGCCGTCCTATACAAAGAGTTTGTAATAAGACTTGACCACAAAGCGTTAATATCTTGTTATATAATACCGTTCATGACAGAGACTATCAACTTCACGAGGATGACCATAAGGTAACATGACCTCAAGCTTGAGTTGAGTTGGAAACTCCTGCCATTGAGGGGTGGTCCTTTGATTTTTTTATGTGTGCGAGTGGGCTAGGGTCCCGATTCAACCTACCATTTTTAAGGATTCGTCTGATTTGGGAGCTGG
>NC_052352.1:25098362-25287460 GCF_009727055.1 Benincasa hispida | reverse complement strand
CCAAAAGATCTGTATACCTAGAACAAACTGAGCCTCTCCCAAATCTTTCATTTGGAATTGGGTCGCTAGCCAGTTCTTAACTGCAGTCAGTAGACCTACATCATTCCCAATGAGTAGTATATCGTCTACATACAACACTAAGAAGACTACTGAAAAGATGATGATCTTCTTGTAGACACAAGGTTCATCAACATTTTGGTCAAAGCCATACAACTTGATCGCAGTATCAAACCGTATGTTCCAAGATCGAAATGTTTATTTCAGCCCGTAAATGGACCGGTTCAGTTTGCAAACCTTTTGCTCTTGACCTTGGGCTATGAATCCCTCGGGTTGCACCATATAAATGGTCTCCTCAAGATTTTCATTCAGAAAGGCCGTCTTGACGTCCATTTTCCAGATCTCATAATTATAATAAGCTGCAATGGACAGGAGGATGCGAATCATCTTTAACATGGCAACAAGCGAGAAAGTATCCTCATAGTCGATTTCTTCTACTTGGGTATAATCATTTGCCACAAGTCGAGCTTTGAAGGTCTGTACCTTCTCATCAGCTCCCCGTTTGCGCTTGTAGATCCATTACAACCTATAGGTCTTACCCCATCAGGCTGATTTACAAGATCTCATACTGAGTTGAAGTACATCGACTCCATCTCGAGATCCATGGCTTTGACCTATTCATCTCGGTCAACATCCTCCATTGCCTTTTGATAAGACAACGGATCCTCAACGTCGCCATCTACTACCATAACAAGTATTTCTGTGAAATCCAGATAACGAACGGATGGGTTCAAAACCCTCTCGCTACATCGAGGTTCCCTCAACTCTTAAGGTGGAACTGACCTACTAGATGAACTCCTATCAACAACTCTTGCTGATGTAGCAGGCTCTTCAACAATTCTTATTGAAGTTTCAGTAGTTTCATTGGAAAACTCACGCAACATGACTTTACTTCGTGGACTGTGCTCCCTTATATGATCCTCCTCTAGGAAAGTAGTGTTCTTTGAAACAACCCTATTTTTCGTCGGATCATAAAAATAACCCCTTCGTGTATGTTTGGGGTAGCCTGCAAAGAGGCATAATTTCGACCGTGATTCCAACTTCTTGGGATTATCCTCAAGCACGTGTGTAGGGTAACCCCAAATGCGGAAGTGACGTAAACTAGCTTTACACCCGTTCCACAACTCCAAAGGTCTTCTTGCAACACTCTTGGAGGGAACACAGTTGAGTATATATACCGCAGTCTCCACTGCGAAACTCCAAAACGAGTCCGGTAAGAAAGTGTAACTCATCATCGAACGAACCATGTCCAACAAGTTGAGAGTTGGCAAATGATTCATGTTCTATCAAATAGTCCTAGAATCCCGAGTCCAAAAACTCTCCATCTCAATCCGATCAAAGTGTTTTAATTCGTCTATCCAATGTGTTTTTAACTCTAGCCTTGAACTCTTTGAACTTTTCAAAGGATTCAAACTTTCGTTGCATAATATAAACATACACGTACCTCGAGTAATCATCAGTAAAACTGATAAAATACTCATAGCCACCTCGGGCTCGCACATTCATAGGACCACAAAGGTCAGAATATACTAACTCAAGGGGCTCTTTGGTTCTATAACATTTTTCAGTAAAAGGTCGTTTAGTCATCTTACCATCAAGGCAAGACTCACACACTGGTAAAGAATTTTCTTCTAATCACTTAGAAGTCCATTCTTCACCAATCTCTCAATCCTATTGAGATTAATGTGCCCTAAACGAATATGCCAAAAATGGTCCTTTTCTTTTGGAGAAATACATCGACGTTTTGTTTGAGTTACGGAAGTTTTAAACAATTCTATGTTATAAAGGGAATTAATGGCTAACGACCTTAGCACATATAAATTAGATTCCAGATTTTCTGTACATATAATAACACCATCTTTATGAATAAACGCTTTATTCACATTGAAAGAAATAGTATATTTACATTGCAGCAAACACTTTACAAAAATGAGGTTCCTCTTAAGGTTAGGAACAATATATACATCATTCAAAACTAGAAGCCTATTCTGTAAAGCTAACTGGAGCCCTCCCACTGCCGCAACTGAGACGACATGCCCGGTGCCTACTCGCATCGTCATCTTACTAGTCTCCAGTTGTCCCCAAGATCTAATCCCCTGAAAAGAAGAACAAACATGAATAGTGGTGCCCGAATCAATTATCCGGGCAGAATCATCATTCTCCATTAAACAAGTTTCAAGTACAAGTAAATCATATTTACCTTTATTTGCCTTAGCCTTAGCCTTAGACTTGGCGGCCTTCCTTTATTTCAGATAGCGAGGATAGTTCCTCTTCCAGTGTCCATCTTGATTGTAGTGGAAACACTTTCCCTTTTCAACCGGTGGATGCCTTCTTAGGGCGACAGGCGGTGGGTTAGCAGATGCCTTCCCTTTTCCATTACCACCCTTCTCCTTCTTCCCTTTTGCAGAATTAGAAGTAGAATTTGCAGACTTCGTCCCTGAGGTCTAACCTCTATGGAACGTCCTGGAGGATGAAGCAACATTTTCCTCATCCTTCTTCCTCTCCTTACTTTTCAGTAAATATTGGTAGGTTGCAACTCGTTGAGGAGAGTTGTAAGGTTATATTTCACTTTGTTAAGAATCATATTACTAACAAAGTGCAGGAAGCTCTCCGGCAAAGAATGCAGGATTATACTAACCTGGCTGCCCTCATCGATGGTAGACCCATTCAACTTCGCCACATTGAAGTGGACCATCATGTTAAGCACATGTTCACGAACAGATGTGCTTTCTATCATTTTGGAGTTGAATATATATTTAAGAGCCTCATGCATAAGCTGTTCAGACGATTGTCCAAACATCCCCCACAGGGACTCCATGATCTCACGCACTGAGATCATAGGCTCATGTTTCTTGGCCTTGCCAAGATGTAGGCTCGGGCCTTCTCATTTACCCGTGTCCATTGCTCATATGCCTCCCGAACATTTCGAGAGCATTTGAAGCTGGAATAGAAGGACAGACCTCCGTAAGAGCAAACATGAGATCCTCGATTATTAGGATCGTCGTGATCATGTGTTTCCATGTCGAAAAATTGTCACCAGTTAATTTTTCGACGCTAACCAAAGTTAACGTGGTTGTTGCCATTTTGAAAAAGGTGTTGCTAAAAATACGAACAAAACTTTATTAGATTTTGCTAAACCACATTTAACCAATTAGTTTTTGCAAAACAGTTTCAAGTACCCTAAGTGAAAGACTTCTATTTTGCAATGATGCCCCAGTGAGGCAGGACAAACGTCACCAGTGGGGTGATCAGATGCCCTTTCGTTGAGATGAGACATTCTCAACCATTAGGCAGAACCAACTCTTAGAACTGAACCTAACAACCACCATTTTTCGGTCCAAAACTATTAACCTTTAACAATTCCTCGTAAGTGTGACCCCTCGCTTCCGGTGCCAGAGTCCCGCCCTAATGAGCCTACCGTAGGGAAGAAGTAGATTAGGACAAGAGACTAAGTTACCTTATCCTCTTACAGGAGATCAAATAAAGAAATGCGCAAAACTACCATCCTTTAGGGGGACACTCCCAAGGTGCCTTGAGGCGATGCACAGTAACTTTATTCTATCCAATGAGGGAGACCGGGGGATATGCTGTCGCACTTCCCGCTCCCACTTACTATGAATACTCTCTCCATCCACCTTAATATTGACCTACCCAAACACCATCCGTTAGGGGGACATGCCAAAGGTGCCTTGAGGCCGAGGGTAGATCTCATGGTATGGACTTTTTAGAAGAAGCGTGAAAGGTTTAAGTGAAGCATCTCATGCCCCAAGTATCTCCCACTGAATGTTCTACATAGGAGTTCATTAACCTAGATAATCTGACTACTGATTTTAGTCTAAGTCGTCTTTTTTAAAACTCCGCTTATAAACAATGTTTGTCTATGAAATATGAACAAGTTCAAATAGTCACATTTAAATACTTTAATGGACTGTCCTTAACTTGCATGCATGCATCAAATCTATCTAATTCACCTTTCCAGGTAAGTTCCCAGGTAGGAGTGTTATGTTTCCGTCAACTTAAATACCCCAGCCTAGATAGAACCCGCCTTAGACAAAAGGTCCCTTATAGATAGATTTGCTACACTTTTATCTTTTATTAGTCAATTTAATCCTATTAAACTGATGAAAAAAGATTAAAGCCTTAGGGTGGCTAATCATATTAGAACCATGATCTTAGGTCTATGTGATCCAAGTTTTAAATATTTTTAAACCATGAATTAAACCTAAGTGAGCATGTATGTCTTTCTTATTTCTTTTAGTTTAATTTCTCTTAAAACCATTGTGCACAACAAGGTGTTTATAACATTTATAAAGTAACCTACGTGTCATGCTTCATGCAATCCGGTCATTACTATACATGACTTTTATATATACGCGTAATAAACAAGCAAAATATACTTTCCATTCACCCTTATACTATAACAATTATAATATAAAGATGATGCATGTCAATGCTTTTTATGCATGCATAAATATAACTCTTATATTATATGATGCATGAGCATGCACTTACATAATTAAATCATGCTTCTCTAAATTATAACATTTACAATAAAGAGATTATGCATGACCAATGCATAACCTAAGGTGGGATTTACTATATGTGTATACAATATGACATATAAAAACCATACATCGCATGTAATAAACTAAGGATTAATGGACTGAGATGAGCCTTTATAAAAACCAGAATGAAATAACCCTAACTATTACATTTTCCATCGAGCAAACCGGTTCATAGATGAACCGGGTCTTGAACCGCCAGGAGGACCCCATCATGTAGTAAATGCCGCACTAGGCGATAGGCGCAAAAGCTAAACGATCACTTAGACGACAATGAGGCTGCAAAGCTTGATCGTCTAGGCGATCGCTTAATGCGGTGAAAGGTAAATGATTTACCGTGCATTGCTAAGCGATCATTTAGTCAGTTACTAAGCGATGAAGCTTGCTGAGCTAAACGATCGTGTAGTGCACGCGCGTTAAACGATACGTGAGCATCCCATCGTCTACATGACTCGATGATGACATGCATTCTGCATGTCATCTTAGGCCTTTTACTTAGAATTATGAAGGTTGTTAGGCAGAATATGCGTCGATCATGATAGGAATTCACAAGAATATGAGCTTGCATCGATCGGCATGTCGAATCTCAACTAACCCGTTATTTTGCGTTAATTATGCGTTCAATGTTCTATCTTTGTAGCTAATGCAGGAAACGAATGCAAACGCGGAAACTGGACCATCGCATGCGGAGAAACACTCCATCGCAAAGGCAAACGCATCAATCAACACATGGTTGTGCGGTAATCAACCGTATGTGTCCATCGCATGGGAGTTTCGCTCGTCAAGCGAATGCGGTCATCGTGTAGAGTTATGGTATTAAACGATTACGGTCATTGAATGATTGCGGCTGCGCAACAACGCAACTAATGGATCAACGCAAGGTAGGTGGAATGAACGCAACAACACATCTATCTCGAGAAAATCCAAAGATGATGTTGACATTTTACCTACAACGTCGTTAGTGGCAAAGGTTCAGAAAGGACGAACGCACCGAATGTTAGACTCAGAGCAATCCAATTAATGTTGTCGGCAACTCAAGCTCTATAAATAGAGGCCAAAGAGCTGAAATTTAATCATCCGGAGATTATCCCTCAACCAGGGATTTTCCCCGCGATCCAAATAGATTTCGTGAGAAGCGTCTGAGAGTTCTTTACCTTCTTCATCTATTCCAAGTGACGATCGGAGCCTTCGACCGGAGTTAGATCTCAAGAGAGTCAGCTTCTCTGCCCATCCATGACACCACCAGCAGCCTTGACGCACATCCGCTGGAAACAAAGCTTTGCTTCCAGCCGGTCATTTCTTTTTCCTTTCTTTTTCTACATTGTATTGTATGACATTTTTGAATTAAGGAATTAATACAATCTGTTTTCAATGCATTTCTCTGTTCCTTCGACTCCATCTTCATCTTCTTTGCTTAGCATCATTACTTTCATTGCAACACTTAGTGAGATTGCGTGGGTATTACATACTTAGTCATGTGGATTAGGGATATGAAGCATGCAAAAACCCATCGAGAGGTGTACGTTGCGCAAGTGTGTGAGTAACCTTATTTGCTTAATGTGAAGTTGCTGCAACGCCTGTCTATAGGCTAACGCATTGCTTGTCTATGAGTGAAGTCAGCAACAATCAACTACCCAGGAGGGTAAGTAATTGGACGCATTAACCAAGGTATGTGTTGTTCACTAGGGATAGTAACAATCTTACGTCAACCAAGTTCATACGTTTCTCTTGTTTTATGTTTTGCCCAACACCCCTTTAGAGCTACTCAAGAGAGAGTCTAAAGAAAGAACCTAATAACTCGAGAGAGCTAGGTTAGAATCTAGACTCGAGAGAGCAAGATTAGATCGGCATAAGCAAGAGATAGGAACTTAGAGACAAGCTCTGTTTGTCAACATTACATCGCATGCACCCTAGGAATAGGAATGATGATATGTGGTCGCTTTGTTTGTGTATCACCGCATAGACAAGAATTAGAGGCTTATGTGTAGGCCCTATAGACATCTCTGCACATACATCGCATGCGTTCTAGCATTAGAAGCCGTAGCATTTGCACCGAGAGGTGGTTTACTATTGTATGAGTTTTGCATGATCACATTAGTTTGCGTTGTCTAGGGTTGCCCTTACAGTCACTCTTAAGAGTTGCAATGAAAACATCTCTGCATTTTATCTATTTTCCCACACATTTATTTCATGTCAAGGTTTCTCGCATCTCTACCTTTCATGCATATTCTCATTGCGTTATCCATTAGATAGGAGTAGAAGTAGGATTAACATAGCAATATCCCCTCCATTCTTTTATTCAACCGCCGCATGCATAATCACCGCAACCATATAGCTACAAGTCCCTGTGTTCGACCTCGGATTACCCGAGAAACTTGCATTCATGTTATACTTGGCGTGAACGCAAGAAAACTTGTGGCAGGACGCATGGTCATCGCATACATTCGTTAACACATTTTTCATTCCAACGCATGACCATCGATGCATATCTTAGGAACATGCATCGCATAACGCGTCCAAGGAAATTTTGGTTGTCGAGTAAAATTGACTTCCAATTTCCCGTCACCACCCAACACTCAGCGATCGCTTACCCCATCGTCTACACGACGCGATCAACCCTTGATCACCTCCTTCCTCGAAGAACTGCAACCCTTTCTTCGATCTTCTTCACGAACGACTCAAGACTCAAACTAACTTTGAATTACAGACTCGATAACGATTAAAAATGCCCAAAAACGCAGGGGCCTTTATAATCAACTAAAAATGTAAAAGAATTAAATCAACACGAGGCTTACATCCACGAAAACATCCATTAATCCGCACATCCACAACAATTTAACAATTAAACATAGCAGATATGCACCCACAAGAACGTATATGTAATTCGTTGCAATAATGAAATTGGAATATCAAAACCTGGCTCTGAAACCAATTGAAGAAACTCTTAACAAAGAGCATCCATGAGTGCATTCGGATCTTTCCAATTTCATTGTGACCGAAAAACAACACATATATTTTAACAGATAGTTATGCAAATAAACACTAATTAACGGCATGCTTCGAACAATAAAACACAAGGGAAAGAGTTCTCATACCAGTTAAAGACTCTCTTCAAACGTTGAACTCAAAGTAGCGAAAGAATCTCTACATGTTGTATTGCCCAACAAATCAACCAGCTGCAGCAGCACGATCGTCTACACGAACGGTAGAAACACGAACAGTCACGAACAAGTAAACAGCAGGGACGACACCACCAGTTGGAGCCCTTGCTATTCTCAGAGTGAGAATCCAAATTGTGGTCTTTGGTGAATTTGGTAGAGGTAGGAGAAAAGACAGACCATGTAGACGATAAGCAAGTGGGAGAGAAAGAGCTATCGTATAGCAAGGGTGCTTATCGTTTAGATGAAGCTACACGATCGTGTAGGTTTTACTAAGTGATTGTTTAATAAAAGGTAGACGATTGTTAAGAAAACGCGGCACGCTATGTGATTGTTTAGGAAAGCTAAACGATCATTTAGGGAATGGTGTGCGATCGTTTAGATGCTGGAGTGCGATCGTTTACGTTTCCACACCGATTTTGAATTTTCGAACCTTTTTTGCAAAATGAAAACAATTTTCATTGTATTCATCGTTTACCATAACCGAATGCGGCTGCTCCCACTAAAGCACGATTGAGGAGAATAAAACGGTCAATTATCTCATAATTAACCAATTTAATAATTAATTAATATAATTATATTATATTCTTACCCTATAGTTTGATATCACATATCTACTATAGTAATTTCTCCTCCGCTTGATATAAATCATATTTATATCTAATTTCCTCCAAAATAATGTATCTTATACATTTAGCTAATTATATCATATATAATTAACCAGTTCAATTATATCATATATAATTTAACTTCCTCTTGTCAATTTGAACATTTTAAACTGACTTAAACATTGATTCTTGACTTTATCCAAGCTACCCAGGGGACCTAATGGACCTGTGGCTCGAAGCTCCAATGGTACGTGAATAGCTGACTAAATTCTTTAGCCACGAGATCCACCATCCGTTAACTGTCAGACATTCCACTAAAGACCAATAGCTGAACTCTTTTTACCACAGATATATTTCTGTGTCCATCAGATGTAACCAATCATGAGTACGATGACCTTTCGCAGATGGTCGTAAGTACAGCTGAACCAATTTACCATTTTGCCCTTGTAGTCACATCTCACTCTTTAAGTACCACTGATTCCTCTAATGAACAATACAACATAGTCTAACTATGTGTGAACACCTCTCGGGCCAAGAGAATGTGTGTGGCGCCACATCGTTCAAGCCCTGAAATCAGCCCTTATGAGAGCTATCTATCTACTTGCCCCTGCCTCGGGGAAGGAGTGAATTCCATCTTGTGTAGCCGAGTTCCTAGCTCCCAAATCAAACGAATCCCCAAAATGGTAGGTTTGAATCGGCGACCTGGCCACTCGCACTTATACAAATCAAATGACCACCCTCAATGGCAGGAGTTCCTAACTCACTCAACATTGAGGTCATGTTACGTATGGTCATCCTAGTGAAGTGAAGTCTCTATCATGAACGGTGTTATATAACGAGACATTAACACTTCCTGGTCAGGTCTTATACAAACTCTTTGTATGGGATGCCACCGCTCGTATGTCCTCTACACGAATGATCAGGATCAGACCATCTGTGATAAGTCACAACACTTGTGACCATTCCACAAAGTGGACCGCATCCGTAACATTACCAGGATAAGGTTTCCCTCATATATCCATATACAACAGACCATTTTGGTTATCACTCGAGATATGATCCACTTGTATATCACCACATACATGCTTGAGTTACATATAGATAACCAGAGATTTTATACTTATTGGTTTGTGGTAAAGCAAATAAAACATATAACTGAGCAAAAACAAGATGTGAAGTAAATATCATATATTATACAACACAAGCATTCGTACAAACAGTTTACAAACTACAGGACACGAGACTTTAGGGCATCAACCCCAACAATATTATGACTATGAGATATGACAAATGGATGTCAAGACTGCCTTTTTAAATGATAATCTTGACAAAACCACCTACATAACCCAAACAGAGGGATTCATTGAATAAGGTCAAGAACAAAATGTTTGCAAGCTTAATCATCCATTTATGTATTGAAACAAGCATCTTGATTTTGGAATATAAGGTTTGATGATGCAGTCAAATTTTATGACTGTGATCAAAATGTTGATAAGCCTTATGTTTACAGGACTATCATCAACAGTTCAATAGCTTTTCTTGTGTTGTATGTGGATGATATCCTACTCATTGGGAATGATGTAGGTTATCTGACTACCATTAAAGAATAGCTAGCTGCTCAATTCCAAAGATTTAGGTGAAGCACAATTTGTCTCAAACATCCTATATTGACCAAGTGCTTGTCAGATATTCAATGCAAAATTCCAAGAAGGGTTTGTTACCTTTCAAGTATGGAATTACCTTGTCTAAGAAAAAGTATCTTATGACACCACAAGAGATTGAGGAGATGAGACAGATTCCCTATGCATTTGCAGTGGGTAACCTTATGTATGCCATGTTGTGTACTAGACCCGACATCTGTCATGCAGTGGGAGTAGTCAATAGATATCAATCCAATCCAATGCAATATTTGATTACTGGACAATAGTTAAAGTTATTCTCAAGTATCTTAGGAGAGCGAGAAACTATATGTTTGTGTATGGTGCTAAGGATTTGATCTATAGGTAACTAAATGTGATTTTCAGACTGATAAGGATTTAAAGAAATCCACATCAGGATCAGTGTTCACTTTGAATGGAGGAGCTATAGTATGGCGCAACATTAAGCAAGGTTGCATTGTGGATTCCACCATGGAGGCTGAGTATGTAACTGCCTGTGAAGCTGTTAAAGAAGTTATTTGGCTCTGAAAATTTCTCACAGATTTGGAATTTGTTCCAAATATGTTCTTGCCCATCACACTTTATTATGATAACAATGTGCTGTTACAAACTCCAAGGAGCCTCGTAGCTACAAATGTGGAAAGCATATAAAGCACAAGTATCATCTTATCAGTGAGATTATGCAATAGAGAGATGTGATCATCACAAAGATTGCCTCGGAGCACAATATTTTTTATCCATTTACAAAGGCTCTCACGGCTAAAGTTTTATAGGGTCACTTGGAGGGTCTGGGTCTATGAGATATGAGTCGTTTAAGCTAAGGAAAGTTGGAGATTTTATTGGGTATATTGTATGCCCTAGTTTATTGTATTGTATATTGATACTTTATTTTACATTGTATATTGATACTTTACTTTCCCACTCATCTTTTGTTGTATTTTGATACATTCCACTAGCTTTGGAGAAGTGGGAGATTGTTGAGATTGATGTCCTAAATTTAGTGTATCTCATGTTTTGTAGTTTTGTTAACACAAATTATTTATCTAATAAAATCAAAGGTATTTTATTTGACATAAACGTGGAAAGCATATAGAGCGCAAGTATCATCTTATTAGAGAGATTGTGCAACGGGAAGATGTGATCGTCACAAAGATTACCTTGGAGCACAATATTGCTCATTCATTTACAAAGGCTCTCATGGCTAAAGTTTTTTAGGGTCACTTGGAAGGTCTGAATCTATGAGATATGAGTCGTCTAAGCTAGGGCAAGTGAGAGATTTTATTGGGTATATTATATGCCCTAGTTTATTGTATTGTATATTGATACTTTACTTTACATTGTATATTAATATCATTCCACTAGCTTTGGACAAGTGGGAGATTGTTGGGATTGATATTCAAATCTAGTGTATCTCGTGTTTTGTAGTTTTGTTAACACAAATTATTTATCTAGTATAATCATAGGTATTTTATTTGACATTTAGACAAAATTAATTCAATCCAATAAACTAAGATCCAAGTTTATATGATGTCACTTGAACAATATGTGATTGACATACATGTGGTTCATGTTCAAGTAATAACCTAAAAGGTCTGTAGTAAATGGACGAAGGTTGGGTGACTTATCCTGGTAACACTGCGGATATGACCCACTTTGTAATTATTACACGAGATGTAAATGTTATAAACAACATGAACCATATTGTTCATGTAAATACATGTGAGTGGAGGTATTCTGTATAAAGAAGTTTATATATAGACCGTACTCGAAATAATTAGTTTCTCTTTATAACACCATTACTTGAAACCAATATTTCACTAGGATGACTATAGGAGACTTGATTTTTATCCTGAGTGATTTGTGAACTCCTGTTTATGGTGACAGTATTTTGATCTGTATGGGTGAGAGTGACCATGATAGCCGACTCAATAAGCCTATCATTTTAGGGATTTGTCTGATTAGGGAGCTGGGAACACAACTATACAAGATGAAATTTACTTCTTCTCATTCCTTAGGAAAGTAGATAAATTGCTCCCTTAATAACTGGTTCCAAATCTTGAACAACGAGGTCTCGACCTCTCATTGGCTCGAGAGGTGTTAGTTCATAGTTGGACTATAAACTATTTATTGATTAGAAAAATCAGTGGTATTTAAGAAGTTAGATGTAATTGTAGGGGTAAAACGGTATTTTGACCCAGTTGTTGTTATGAGCTTTTGTGAAGGGTCCGCTCTGTTGATTGGTTATATCCATGGACATAGAAACTATCTACAGTGCAAAAAGTGCAGCTATTAGTCTTTAGTGGAATAATCGGTAGTTAATGAATATTGATTAATTACATTAAAGGAGTTTAATCAATTAATCTCATATCATTGGAACTTCTAATCGGTAGGTCCATAAGGTTCCCTTATTAGCTCACTAAAGGATAGTAATGAAGAATGATTTAAATTGTTCAAATCAAATGAGGGAATCTTTTATTGATGAGATTAATATATAATGGTTAACTATAGATATGATCTATAGTCCAAATTATATAGGAGAGATATATTTGAATAATATTCAAATATTAGATTTATATGAATTGGATTCATAAAGAGATGTATATATATAAATATGTGATATTTATATGTGATTTAATTATTAATTAATAGTTAATTAATTGTTTAAGATATAATAGAGATTGGAGGTTAGTATAAATATACGATATTTATGATAATTAATTAAATGTATATTAAATAGGATATAATATATGGTCATTGAATTAATGTGTCAATTAATTAAAGAATGATTATTTAATTAATTAACAATAAGGGTATAAAAGGAAATACTTGGAGAAGGGGTTAACCCTTCTTCATANATATAGCCTCTAAGTCTCCAACTTCTCTCTAACTTGTCTCTAAAAATTTTCAACCATTTTCCTCCTCAAAAGTTCTTGGAGACCACTATTCCAAGTTCTTTAGAATCCTAGAGAATAACAAGGTAACTTTGTTAGTGGTGTCCTTCATTGGAAAGGTTTGAGATCGTTGATAACGGTAGAAGAGGAAAGTTAGAAGAATCAAGAAAAGTGAGTTTTTTTTTCCCTCTTTTCTAGCATGCTTATAGTTTTGTTTGAATGTTTATCTTACAAATGCATGTTTTATTTTACTGTTTTTGTTTTCGTAAAAATCGAATATCTAAATAAAAGGCATTCACACGCTTTGGCGGGAATTTGATTTCCTCACAATTGTCTAACATATCCATGAACTTTCTATTTTGTATCTAATAAGATACTTCTACTGGGGATTTGATCCCTTCAACTGTCATTGTTTATCTCCATGATGTGAGATGATACACAATTTTTAAATATTTATAATTATTGATACTTAATCAAATCATCCAATAAGATTTTGTAGGTGAAGATTACCATGAACTAAGAAAAAAAAGAGTAAATAATATATTTTGATTAAAGTTAAAGTTTGAAACTAACCAGATTAATAAAATCATTGAAATCAAAATAAATAAATAAGTCCATAAGTTTCAAAATGTTAATAAATTTTACCTTTGACATTTGAGTTTTCTTTTAATTTGGTCCCTAGATTTCAAAATTTATATTTTTAACATTGATTTTTCATTAAATACAATTTTTCGTCTTTATTGTATATTAATAAATTTAAATTAATACACGAATTATAACTAATTAAGTTTCACTATTTTTCATCACTTTTAAAATTTCATTTCATAATTATTAGATTAATTGTAGTTAAAAATGTAAATCATTTATAGACCAAATTGAAACAAACTCAAATCTGAAATGTAAAATTGTAATATTACTAATTTGAGTTTTTATGTTTATAAGTGTTACCAATTTAATTTAATAATTAGTAATTATTGAATTATATATTAGCATTTTTCTTATTGTATCCAACCATAAAGTTTGTTTTATTTGCCGTATTTGATTAATTTTAGATTTTGCCATAATTTTTAACCGTGTTTACATTATGTTTAAAGGTATATAAGTGATCTTTCTCAAAAAAAAAATATAAATGAAATGGTTCTATGAATTTTCTAAATTAACGTATTGATTTAAGAATAATTAAATTTTGACACCAAAATTTTTTTTCTCTCTTTTTTTCCACGATACGAATGAAATTTAAAGTGGACTATCATTCCCCATCATAAAATCAAATTGAAATTAGAATTTTCAAAAAAAAAAAGTTAACAATATAAATCCAAAGTTGATTGACCCATAATATTTGGATTTAAAAGTTAATTAAATTGATTTGATGAAAAGTGACAGAGAAATGAAGAAGAGAAATGGTGGGATAAAGAAGAAGAAAGACCGAGAAAGAATAGAGAGAGAAAGGAAAAGCAAAAGAGAAAAATATGAACCATGAATGGAGATTATTGGAAATTGGGAAAGAAGAAAGAGAAAATGTAATTATTTGAAAACTACAGAATGTTTCTAAATATTTTTAGAAGTACCACATTTTCATAAATATTTTTAAAAACTACCATATAATTTCAATTTTACCCATTTCAGAACACAAGTTTTCTGAGTTTCAACATTTAACTTTTTTTTTTTTTTAAATTTTAACATTGCATGAGATCGAACCTTAACATTATCTTATTCTTGAATTTGTTAGAATGGCTTCTTTTTATAATATTATATATACATAATCACATTTCAATTTATGCACCACGTTGATGACAGCTTTTAAAATCAGATTTCTCAGCTTTTAACGTAACCTTTCCTAAAAAACTGCATCTTTAACAGAATTTTAAAACCACTATTTCTATCATTTTCCCTCCCATGATAATTTTGGTCAATTAATTTCATATAAATAAATTATAATACTTCCAAATTTAGAAATTATAGTATATAGCCACTTTTGAACATAAAATTTCACAAATGTCAGTTTTTATCAAAATGATCGACTTTAGCATTTTCTAAATTCAGCTACAAATTTATTTCATTATTATCCTCAAATATTTGGAACATCCTATTTCTTATATTTTGTGTAATACAAATTATCACAATTGTATATTTCCAAATTTAGCATTATATGCTAATTAGATTTATCATTAAAGGCACATTGTTCTTTCTATTAAATACCATATTTTGTCTTTTAGGTTGATTTCCAACAATTTTTATTTTAATGGTTTGGAACATAATGGTTTCTTTCCTTAATCACCTCCTTGCGAGTAATTTTGATTGATTTTCAAAAGATTTATCACTCATATACTACTATGTTTTCCGACATATATACACTACATTTTTCTCAATTTAAATTATATACCTCAATAGTATTAAGTATACTATACATTTATGAAAAAAATATATCTCATTTTATAAAATATACGTTTATGAAATATAAACTTGGAAAGAAACAATAATATATATTATATTATTAAATGTACCCTATTTTATAGAAATGTCAAAAAATACTTTTGGTCTCTAAACTTTCATAAAAGTAGCAATTTAGTCCTTGAACTTTGATTTGTAATGATTTAATCCTTGTGCTTTCAAATTTGTAATAATATGGTCCCTAACATACAAATATTTATCAAAATTAGATATTAAATTTTATTATTTTATGAAGTAGAGTTTGTATTTTAAAAAATATATATTAAGTCTCTAATTAGTTTATTGATTTATTTATGTAAGAAATCTGATTAAATCTTAACAAAATTTTTATAATAGGGACTAAATTATTACCAATTTTAAAGTAAGAGGACTAAATTGTCACATAGTAAAATTTAGGGACTAAATTGTTGAAAAATTAAAAGCTTAGAGATAAATCATTACAAACCAAAGTTTAAGGACTAAATTGTTTCTTTTATGTAAGTTTAGGGACTAAAATTCTATGAAATATATATAAATATAAACCTACTCTAGTCAAATTAAGAGGAAATGAAAAGTTTTTAAAAAAATTTAAAATGGAATTAAAAAAAAACCTAATTGTTATAAAATTGAGAAGCACTACGAGAAGATAGACATCAAGAAAATATAATATAATATATTAAAATAAAATAAATAATAAAATAACATTATATTGGAAATTAAAAATTATATGAAAATTTTCTCAAGAATTTTCTCCAAACTTTTTGGATTTCTCACCAATCTTCACTTCTCTACAAAGATCACTAATGACCACTATTTATAAAAATTTTGGCCACTAGATGTGGCATATTTGGACATTAATCATGTATAACTTTATTACAAATTGTCTATACATGGAGTAATAGGCAAATGTCACTTGCTCTTTTGATACTAAGCATGACTATCTACTTTACACATATATTATGATATTTATAATACTCCTAATACCCATATATATATGAAATATGCGTCATTAGAACCTTATTAGGAAAAAAAATCCTAATGAAGAAAAAAAGTACATATTTCAACATTTGCTCCCTCTCATTGATACATCACTTGATATCTCTAAGTTGCCCCAATCCAATGTTGTGCACCAGTTTTCAAAGATTGTGGTTAGTAATGATTCTGCAAATAAGTTTGTCAGGTTATCCTTCGAACAAATTTGTTGTACAGTGGTATCGTTATTTTCTTCAAGATCATGAGTGTCGAAAAGCTCAGGTGAAATATGCTTTGTTCTATCTCCTTTAATATATCCTTCTTTGATTTGGGCTATACATGTTGTATTGTCTTCGTATAATATCGTTGGAAGATTTTTACTAGAAGACAAGCCACATGTTCTACGAATGTGCTGAGTCATTGATTTTAGCCATACATATTCTCTACTAGCCTCGTGAATTTCAAAAATTTCAGCATGATTTGAGAAATTAGTTGTTATGGTCTATTTCACTGATCGCCATGACATGACAATTCCTCTATATGTAAAAGAATAACCTGTTTGGGACCTAAATTTGTTTGGATCAGATAAATATCTAAAATCAACATAACCAACTAGATCAAAATTTGATTTACTTGACTAAAAACAAACTCATATCCATCATTCCTCGGAGATAATTGAGTATAAGCTTAACTTCATTCCAATGACTTTTTATTGGAAAAGAACTGTATTTTGTTAATAAATTTATTGAAAATGAAATATTTGGTCGTGTATTATTAGCAAGATACATAAGTGCACTAATTGTACTAAGATATAGCATTTCAGAACCAAAAAGTTCTTCATTATCATCTCGAGGACGAAATATATCTTTCTTAACATCTAGTGAACGAACTTCCATTAGGATATTCAATAGATGTGCTTTGTCCATATAAAATGTTTTGATTTTATTTTTTTGAGATCTTTCATCTCAAATTGTTTATTAAGATATTCTATTGTCTTTGACAGCTCTTCAAGAGTTCTAATTATATTTAAGTCATCAACATATATAGTTACAATAGCAAATCCTGATTGTGATTTCTTTATAAAAATACAAGGACATGTTGGATTATTTTGATATCCTTCTTTCAACAAATATCCACTCAGGCAATGGTATCACATTCGTCCTAATTGTTTCAATAAATATAGTGATATATGTAACTTTATTGAATACAATTCCTGAGAACTTGATTTATATGTTTCAGGTATCTTAAATCCTTTTTGAGATTCTAATGTAAGTATCATTATCAAGAGATCCATATAAATATGTTGCGATAAAATCTATAAGATGCATGTCCAAACTTTCATACACGGTCAGACCAACTAAAAATCTTAATGTAATTGCATCTACCACTAGAGAATATGTCTCCTTATAATTAATACCAGGTTTTTGTGAAAAACTTATTGCAACTAGTCTTGTTTTATATCTTGCAACTTCATTACTTTTATTTCTTTTTCTCACAAATACTCATTTGTATCCCTCGGGTTTCACACCTTCTAGTGTTCAAACTACTGGTCCAAAAACCTGACATTTTAAAAGTGGGTTTAATTCTACTTTGATTGTTTCTTTCTGCTGAAGCCAATCTTTTCTATGTCGACAATCTTAAACAAATTTTAGTTCAAGAACTTTATTTTTAGATATAATATCAAGAGCAACATTATACGTAAAAATATTTTCAATAACTACATTAGTTTGGTTCCATATTTTTCCTGTCATGACATAGTTTATTGAAATGTCATTATTATCTTTAAGTATTTCATTTTCACTACCCCTACTATAGTCACGTCTAAGGTTTCTTCATAGATATTTACATCCTCAACCAAGTCCTTTTGATTATTAATTATTTTTCTTTTTCAAGGATTTTTATCTCTAAAACCCGTTGGTCTACCATGCTTCTGATGTGTTCCAGATTCATTAGTGAAAACTTGTTGTGTTGGGATATCAATTTTTTATGGAACATTTGTAGCTGATATATGTGACTTAGTTACTTCATTGCATCTATAAAAGCATCTGGTAATTGATTTGTTATATTTTGCAAATGAATTATTTTCTTAACTTCAAGTTCACATTGATCTGTATAGGGATCTAAATGAGACAATAACGATGCATTCCATGTAATTTCTTTTTCCAAGTTCTTAATTCCTCCCTCTAATGTTGGAAAATTTTTCTCATTAAAATGAAAATCAACAAATTGTGATGTAAATACATCACCAGTCAGAGGTTCAAGATATTTAATAATTGATGGAGAATCATATCCAACATATATTCCTAACCTCCTTTGAGGACCCATCTTAGTACATTGTGGTGGAGTAATTGGAACATATACTGCATATCCAAAAATTCTCAGATGGGAAATATTTGGCTCATAGCCATTAGCTAATTATAATAGTGAGTACTTATGATAAGCTACTGGCCTAATACGTATAACTGATGCAACATGCAAAATAGCTTGATCCCATACAGACATAGGAAGTTTAGCTCTCATAAGCAATGGTCTAGCAATTAATTACAAACGTTTGATAAATGATTCTGCTAAACTATTTTGTGCATAAACATGAGCTACAGGATGTTCAACACTTATTCCAATTGACATACAATAATTATCAAAAGCTTAGGATGTAAATTCACCAGCATTATTAAGACAAATGATATTAATTGTATGATCGAGAAATTGTGCTCTTAACTTAATTATTTGAACAAGTAATCTTGAAAATTCAAGACTTGATAATAAGCATAAGTGTGACCATCTACTTGATACATCTATTAATACTATAAAATAATTAAATGATCCATTTGATGGATTAATAGGTCCACATATATCTATTAGGGTTGATACTCTAAATCTCGTAGGGTCCTATAGTTTGCAATTGTATTGTACAAATATTTTATTTATCTAATAAAATATGTGATATTTTATTTGAAATTTAATTGCATTAAACCCACAAACCAATAAACTAACATCTAAGGTCATCTTGTAGCTTAAACATGTATGTAGAGATATACGGGTGGATCATATTTAAGTGATAACCTAAATGGTCTGTAGTAGATGGATCAGGCTGAATACCTTATCTTGGTGACACTACGAGTATGACTCACTTTGTAGATGTTACAATCGTTGTAAAGTGCTACAAATGATATAATCCCGATCATTCATGTAGAGACATGTAAGCGGGGGTATTCTATACAAAGGAGTTTGTATAAGACAGGATCATAAAATTTTTAGTCTCATTAGATAACGTCATTCATAATAGAGACTTACATTTCACAAGGATGACCATAGATAACATGACCTGAATCCAGAGTAAGCTGTGAACTCCTGCCTATTTAGGAGGTCCTTTGATTGGTATGGGTGAGAGTGGCGGTACTTAAGGAGTTAGATGTAACTATAGGGACAAAATGACCCAATTGTACTTACGAGCAATTTATGAAGGGTCATCATACTGTTGATTGGTTATATTCAATGGACACAGAAATATATCTGTAATGCGAAGAGTGCAGCTGTCAGTCTTTAGTGGGGTGTCTAACAGTTAATGGATGGTAAATAATTTAATTAAAGGAGTTTAATGATAATTCATGTATCATGGAAGCTTCAAGCTATAGGTCCATGAGGTCCTCTCTATAGCTCAATGGGAATTAATGAGAATCTATTTTTAGATTAATTTGAATTGTTTAAATTGATTGAGGAAATTAATTATATGTGATATAATTAATTTAATATAATTATATATGATATAATTACTATAATGTATTTGATACATTAAAATATAAAGTTTATTTGAGAGGAAATAAATATTTAAATATGATTCAAATATTAATTATATGAATTTGATTCATAAATTAAATTTAATATAAATGAGATTTATATTAAATGTCATTAATGAGAGAATAAAAACTATAGGTTATATTGTAAATGATGCAATATTAAGCTATAGGTTGTATGTTATATATGATATAACATATATATATATATATGATGGTTTTAATTATAAATTAAAATTAACTAATTTTATTTTTATTTTTATTTTTAAAAATTTGATGGGATGGAAATAACTTCCCTATCTTATTCCTGTCTCTTATACACATCTAGATGTGTATAAGAGACAGCATATATATATATATATGATGGTTTTAATTATAAATTAAAATTAATTTATTTTTTAATTTTAAAATTTGATGAGAGGGAAATAACCTCCCTCCCCTATTCTCTCTCAACTCACAACGTGTGAGTGGTAAGGTGGTTGTGTTTTTGGGGATTAGGCTTCTTCTTCTTCTGGCTTTTACGGAGAATTACAGCAAACATAGTGAATCACAAAAAGTGTTCTGAGATTTGATTTCTCCATCATCACTTCCTCTCATCTCTCTCAAAATCCATCTTTTCCAAAATAGCTAAAGACCACACCTCTTAGATTCTCATCTAGAGAATATAGAAGTCTCCATCGTAGTGGTGTTCCTTTCAGTTCGAGGGTTTTTCATTTGAAGATTGATCTTCAAAGGTAAGAATTTTTGAACTCATTCTTATGTAAATTTTCTTTAGCATGCAATATTTTCTTCTTAAATGCATGATGATATTGTTTCTTGTTTCTGTAGAATTCATAATTCTGTAAATTTTGGGATTTGGGTTCGATCCTGTTTTCCGTTCAAGGACATGCAATGGTTCATTCAATATCACCATGGATTCGTTCTAAAACTGCAAGTGATTCAGTTCCCACTTTAGCTGGTGATGGTCTAATTATTAACTTGCCTTGAAAGCAAGCATCACATGATAATTCACTTGATTGAAGAATCTTCTTCTCATCATTATAGATCTTGGATGACCTAATCTATCATGCCAAATAACAAATATATCTGGATTCATGAACTTCAGGTTCATTGTTTCATATGTTTCAATTATACGTATATGAGTATAATATAATCCAGAAGATAAAGCAGACAACTTTTCTAGTATGTGTTTTTCATGTGAAACAGAAGATATGATATAAAGATACTCCATATTATTCTTTCTATCAGCCTCAATATGATGACCATTGCAACAATCTTTAAAACTTATTAGATTTATCTTTGATTGACTAAAAAATGATGTATTGAGGTAAATTTTGTTCCTCTAGGTTGCTTTTCCAAATCCTTCAACTAAATTTGCAAAACCTTGTATCGTATTACTTTTTCTTCCAACATTGTCAGTTTGGAAGAATATTTTTTACTTGTAAGTATTATATGTGTAGTTGTACTGCCAAACATAGATCTTCATTCCTCATTTTTTCATCATTATTCAAGAGTACATACGAAAACTATCCATGATTCTTCATTAAACAAAATAATTATAATAAGATAAACAAAACTTGAAATACAAAAGTTTAACCTAAAAAAACATGAAAGATAGATTAAAAAACCAAAAATAAAAACTAAAACTAAAACAAAAAAAACTAAACAATAACAACAACATTAATCCTTAGATATTCTCAAAATCAAAAGAAACACTTGTTATTCCATCAATGGGGTCAATTTTCTCTTCAGGATATTCGAAGAAGTTTGCCACATCTGAATTTGTCATACTGGGTGGGTCAAATATTTCATTATCTTTGCTTCTACATTTTTCTCTTTTCCTTCAGGGAAGCTTAATACATATCAAAATTTTGATATATGAAAAATTCATGATCAATGCCTAGTCATACCACATCGGAAGCATTTTTGTGCATCATCTTTTGAATGTTTATCTTATGGAGTCTTTCCTTTATGATCATCATTTCGAGGGGCTCTTTTGAAATTTGAATAATTATAACGACCATCACGATGATTATTTCTTCCTCTTCCACGGTCACGACTTCGACCACGATTATTGTTAAAATTCACATCGTTCACTTAAGAGAATGATATTGTTCCAGTTGGTCGAGATTCATGGTTTTTCATTAATAACTGATATTGTTCTAGTTGGTTGAGATTCATGGTTTTTCATTAATAACTCATTATTTTGTTCAGCTACAATGAGACATGAGATGAGTTCATAATACTTTTTAAAACTTTTTTCTCGATATTACTACTGCAAAAGTAGAAAATGTTTTCTTTAACATGTCCGCATCAGTAATTTCTCTCTACATAACAACAATTTTGATCTAATTTTAAATAATGCAGAGTTGTAATCACTTAATTATTTAAAATCTTCGAGTCTCAAATGCAATCATCTATAACAAACTTTAAAAAGAATAACTATTTTTTTATTACATATCTTTCCTTCAAATTATTTCACAAGATGTCAGGATCTTTTACTGTTAAATACTCTATCTTCAACCTCTTGTGAAGATGATGACGAAGAAAAATCACGACCTTTGTTTTTTTTTTCTTGATTGGTCGTTGTATTTTCTTCTTTAATTGTTTCTCCAAGATTCATGGCGTTCAAATGTATCTCAACATGAAGCACTATTGACAAATAATTATTACCATTAATGTCAAGGGCTGTGAATTCTATTTTTATAAAGTTTGTCGTGGTAACACTATCAGGAAATATTTTATTTATATTAGAAATTTAACATATATCAAACATATAAAATAATATTTAATTTATTGATCATAACAGAAAGAGGAAAAAAACTACCTTTAGAACCTACCTTCAGGAGGGAAACGACAGAAGTTCGTGTTGATAACGTATTGTAAAATTAAGGAGCATAATGAGGTGCAACTAGAACATGGATATCGAGAAAAATATAATATAATATATTAAAATGAAATAAAATAATAAAATAACATTATATTGGAAATTAAAAATTTACAAAATTTTCCCAATAATATTTCCAAACTTTTTGGATTTCTCATTTCACTTCTCTACAAAGACCATTAATGACCACTATTTATAGAAATTTTGGACACTAATCATGTGTAACTTTATGACACATGATCTACACATGGAGTAATGGACAAATGCCACTTGATCTTTTGACATTAACTATGGGTATCTACTTTACACATATATTATGATATTTATAATACATAATTAATCAACAATACGTTTTTATTTTTTAAAAAAACTAAAATAAGATAGCTTGGGCTTGAAATAGCTTGATATATATATTTATATAGATAGATATAGATATAGATATTCAAATACAAATTCCAAATAACATATTCTTGTAATTAACCCTTCAAATTTTCGGATGAGCTGGGCTGAGAATGGACTGGACAAGATTGGGCCTTATTAGATCTTTCTAATGCTAGATCATGGGCCCAATCCTTTAATTTGAAGGTTGATTAATAGCCCAAGGACTAAATATATTGCTTTCTAAAATCTACAAAATGGACAAATTTGCCCCACCAGTCGAATCCCTATTATCATGGTGTATTTTTAAAAACAAATCTAACAAACTAAAAACACTATTTGATAAACTCTAAACTACCCGACCAAAAACCTAGGAAAACAATTCTAAATTCATATAACAGTTTAACAAACTAAAAAAAATATGTTTTTTTAGAAAAATGAATACATGAAAAATTCATGACAACCTCTAAAGAAAATGCTTGCTCTAACGAGAAGTGACCTTTAAAAAAAGCAGACACAGTATAAGCAAGTATTAAAAAACAAATAACTTGTACTAGAAAATAATGTTGCATAGCCCGATTGAGCCATGCAACTGAAATATTTGATTGAATCATGGAAACATAATGTACAGAAAAAAAAAGCCACACAATACCTTAACCTTAGCCAGCAAAATCTTTGTTCAGTCATGGATAACTACTGTAAACCCCTGAACTTGTTTCATTAGTTAATCAAATTTAAGACCTCTTAATTATGAGTTAAGAGGTGAATTAACGTTAACAGAAAAGTAGTTATGTATAGTGAATGATGCGTCTAAAATATACGAGAAGAAAATTTTCTTAAGTATTATAATTATATACGTTCAAGTTGTAACACGGTGAATGCGTAGGGAGTCGGAGAAGTTTATCAATGATAAACCAGAAAAATGTTAAGTATGGAACGCTAGGTTCTCAGGGAGGAGAGGGTTCCATGCGTTGGAACTGGTAGGCATCATGCGGCCAGCTTGGTGAATGATGTGGCCAAAGGCTCAAGAAGGGCATTATGGCAAAGTATAGCAAGTGGTATGTAGGGTTTATGCGACCAACTTCGTATACCATTGTTAAGGGCTAAGCTGACGAGAGATGCGGCAGATGATCAGCGTTTAAGGGAGAAGTTCTTGGTAGCTACAAGGCCATGCGATCAAGCTTAAGCTGAGGAATTCAGCTTAATTAACGGGTAAGTAAGTCAGGTGGTAGCCTTGCATGATGGAGTTGACATTCAACATGTGGAAGTAATTAAGGATCTAAGGACTCCAACTACATCAATTTTAGCTAAAAAAACATGCATGTTCATGGTTTTCAATAAATTTCTAATGAATATCTTTGATGTTTTCTTTGAATTACTTGAATTCACCACAAGTTTCTTCTTCAAACTATGCAACCACAAGAGTCTTCTCTACTAATCTCAGGTATTAGATTGAGTGGTGGAACTCAAATTGAGAGGGAATTGACGTGGTTTTTAGAGTTGGAGTGTAGAGGAAAAATTCCATAATTTTTCTCTTTTAAAATTTCAGATTGCATGTCCATGAAAATCAATTCAAAACCTCATATTATAGTTCTTTAACATGCAATTAAGACTTCACATGAAATTGCCACTTCATTTTCCATTCAAATAAGTGGCATGAGGTGTTGTTGATAATGGTGAATTTGGATTAATTTTAAATATAAAACTTATTTTCAAACTAAATTTCAAATTCAATTTTAATTAAATAAATTTTATAATTTTAAATTTCATAAAATCAAATTTAATTAACCAATTTCATAATTTTGAATTACATAAATTTAATAAAGTAATTTGGATAAATAATTAAACTAATTTAATCAATCAATTTAATATCAAATATTAAATTAATATAACGCCTAATTAAATATTTAAATCATATTTAAATATTTTCAATTATCTAAAACCGTAACGTTTAATTCAATAATTAAACATCAATTATATCAAATAAAACAATACAAACCCTAAACTGGGTTTGAACATTTCAAATTCTCTCAACACGCTATCCTAAGGTTTAATCCTTTTATGAGCTAATAGAGGGACCTAATGGACCTACAGATCATAAGCTCCAATGATTTGAGATTAATTGGCTAAACTCTTTAAATCGAATTAATCACTATTCGTTAACTATCGAGACATACCACTATAGCTCAGTAGTTGCACTTTTCTCACTGTAGATATATTTCTGTCCACTTGATTTAACCATAATCAGTAAGTCGATCCTTCATAGGTCATTCGTATTTACATCTAATTCAAATTTACCGTTTTACTCCTGCAATACATCTTGCTCCTTAAGTCTCTATTGATCCTCTAATGAACAATTAGTTTATGGTTCTACCAATAAACCGAATTCCTCTCAGTCACAAAAGGGTGGGGCCTTTGTTCAAGACCAGGAATCAAATTTAAGGGAAACCCCTATCTGCTAACCATAAGACAGGTAGGAAAGAATTATGTCTTGCAGGACTATGTCCCTAGCTATCTATCCGATCTTTGCCTTAAAATGGGAGGCTTATTATGCGGCTATGTTGAGCCACTCTCACCCATACAAATTAAATGATAATCCCAAATAAATGGAGTTCATAATTAGCTCCGGATTGAGATCGAGTTACCTTAGGTCATCAAATTGAAATAGTCAGTTTTAGAAGTAAATGGTCGTTATAAAGAAAAGTGACTCTAGCGTGGTCTGGTCTTATGCAAACATCCTTTGTATAGGATGCCCTCACTCACATGTCTCCACATGAATGCTCGACTAACTAAAGGAGAATTTGAGGGATTTTCGATTGATTCTGGAGGAAATAGTGCTCAAATTATAAGGTAAGCAAAAATTAAGATGTTTATGAGCATTTTCTTTGAAAAGAGTTTAGTTAAACGAATGTTGAAATCAAAATTATGAAATATGGGGTTTTGAATTTGGAATGGTATTGTGGATGGATAAGTAGGCAGCTACATAGAAGAACAAGCAAGTAGCTGACTCAGTGATGCTATGTGTTAACACGTACAACATAGCCAGTTCATAACATAAGCGTTTAAAGTACGTTGCATGGTAAGCATTCATCGCATAGCTAGTGTGTCACCTTAGGGAGCACCAGTTTTATTTGTGAAGAATAAAAATAGCACAATCTGATTATGTATCAACTACAAGCAATTAAACAAGGAAACTATACGAAATAAGTATATGTTACCTCGTATTTATGACTTGTTTAATCAACTAAAGGGAGCGTAAGTATTTTCAAAGATTGATCTAAGAACAGGTTACCACCAGTTGAAGGTTAGGGAGTTAGATATCCCTAAGACCGAGTTTCAAACTAGATATGGGCATTATGAGCTTCTAGTTATGCCATTCGACCTAACTAATGTCGCAACAGTATTTATGGATTTGATGAACAGGATATTTCATCCATACTTAGATCAATTTGTGATAGTTTTTATATATGATATCTTGGTGTATTCGGGAAGTAAAGAAGAACATGTAGAGCATCTGAGGATAGTATTGCAAATACTACGTGAGAAACAGTTATATGATAAGTGCAGCAAATGTGAATTCTGGCTAGACTAAGTGGTATTTCTAGGACATGTGGTGTCTGCAGCAAGTGTCAGCGTTGATCCTCAAAAGATCGAGGCTGTAGTCAAAATGGGAACGACATACCTCAGTCACAGAGGTATGTAGTTTTCTTTGTTTGGCAGGTTACTACAGGAGGTTTGTGGAGGGTTTCTCGAAAATAGCCCTTCCATTGACCAATTTGACCAGAAACGATGCTAAATTTGAATGGACAGATAACTGCGAATAAAGTTTTCAGGATTTGAAACAAAGATTGGTGACTGTGTCAATCTTAACTCTTCTAGTGTTAGGAAAAGAATTCAAGATTTACCGTGACATATCTAGACATGGATTAGGATGTGTGTTGATGCAAGATGGTAAGGTTATAGCTTATGCTTCCATGCAGCTAAAGAAACATGAAGGTAATTATCCTACTCATGATTTGGAATTAGCAGCTGTTATGCTAGCATTAAAGATATGGAGGCATTACTTATATGGTGAAAAATGTCATATATTAACAGATCATAAGAGTTTGAAATATATATCTGATCAGAATAAGTTAAATATGAGACAGAGACAATGGATGAAGTTAATTAAAGATTATGATTGTGCCATTGATTACCATCCCGGTAAAGCTAATGTGGTAGCCGATGCTTTGAGCAGAAACTCTAGTTGTTCCAGAGACATGCTGAATTCTGTAAGGGTGAAGTTATTACAAGAATTCAGATGAGCTAATGTAGCTTTACAGTAGGTCATTTGGGGGGAAATAATAGCTCATTTCTAGGTAAAACCTACATTAGTAATATAATTATAGGGACAAAACGGTTAATTGGCCTGCTGTAATTACGAGCATCTGTGAAGGGTATTCGTACTGATGATTGGTTATATCCAATGGACATAGAAATATATCTATGGAAAGAAGAGTTCAACTATCGGTCTTTAGTGGAATGTCTGGCAGTTAAAAGATGGTGGATATCGTGACTAAAGGGTTTAGTCAGCTATTCATGTACCGTTGAAGCTTTGAGCCATAGGTCCATAAGGTCCCCTTGGTAGCTTGGATACAAGTTGATAGTTAGTTTTTGGGTCAGTTTAAAATGTTCAAATTGACAAGAGGGAGTTGATTATATATGATATAATTGAACAAGTTAATTATATGATATAATTAACTTTATGTATGAAATATATTAATTTAGAAGAAATTTGATATAAATATGATTTATATCTAGTGGAGGAAAAATACTATGATTAATATATGATATTAATTCATAAGTTATGAATATGATGTGATCATATTCATTGTCTATTAATTGGACAGTTAAAAGGGAAATGAGACAGCGTCTCTTCTATTTTAATAATGGATGAGTAAGTTGAAAGATTACTTTAAGACGCATAAATAGCTCATGGTGTGTTAAGCATGGTATGCGCAGTCATTGTGTTGAAGTGTGTCATCGCTTAGAAAATCTATGTCTATATGATATTGTCTGCACGATCGCTTACCTATAAGATAGTGCTAAGCGATCGCTTAACAATTACACCCACGCGTGCTATTTACTAAACGATCATTTACCTTTTTCCTAAGCAATTGTTTAACGTCCGATATTTACTAAACGATCGTATAGACGATCGCTTACCTTTTCCTACACGATCGTTTAGATGATCACTTACCTTTTTCCTTCATGATCGTATACTTCACCTAAACGATCAAGCATTTTGTCTATACGATAGACGAGCCCATCTCTCACTTGCTTGATAGTTGTATACAATCTCTCTTCCTCCTTCCCTCTACTAAATCCGAACAAAGCCTACCCTTTGGATTCTCACTCCAAGAATACTGAGGGCTCTGAGTGGTGGTGACATCTCCGTTTCCTTTTGCTCGTGTGGAGACTGTTCGAGGTAGATGATTGGATTTTGCTGAGCAATAGCTTACCATCTCAGCAAATACGAGATTTGTTGTGAAGAAGAAGTCTTTAACTGGTATGATCTCTCGATCTCTTTAGCACTATGAATGCATTTTAGTATGTGTAAATGTATATGTGGAAATTTTGTCATAGTGAATTGGAAAGATCCGCTTCCGCTCGTAGGTACTCTTGAATAAGAGTTCCTTTAAGTAAATAATATCATCAAGACTCAAATGACAGATGATAATCTCAGTAAGTTGATTGAAGGAATTAAACAACAGAGGTCAGATTTCATGTTATGAAAGGACGGAGCGTTGATGAAGGATAACAGATTATGTGTTCTTAACAATGAGCTGTTGAAAAATGTCGTGTTAGAAGAGGTTCATGAGTCAACCTATGCTATGCATCTAGGTAGCACCAAGATGTACAGGACCTTGAAGAACTCTAATTAGTGGCCGGGAATGAAGAAAGACATAGCCAGTTATGTAGATAGTGAAGGACTCTTATACAAGAGTACCTTTGAGCGGAAGTGGATCATTCCAAACTCATTGTGACAGAATTACCACATTTACTATCTAACGGAATAGATATGCAATATACTATAAATTACCGACAAGCTTTTAACAATAAATAACAACATAACAAGAATACGTACCAGTTGAAGAACCTTTCTTCACCGAAATCTCGCTCTTGAATAGAGACTGCTCCTCTCACTCTCACTGGAACGTCCAAGCAATCGTTCACCAAATCACCGGTCGTCTACCCACGAATGGCCTCCATATGAACACAGCAATGGGGATGACACCACAAATTAGAACCCTCGATATTCTCAGTATAAGAATCCAGGAGGTGTGGGCTCTATTGGATTTTGTAGAGAGAAGGAGGAAAGGAAGATCGTATACCATGACCAAGCAAGTGGGAGAATATCGGGTCTATCGTATAGACAATGCTTGATCATTTAGAAGAAGGTACACGATCGTTTAGTAAATAGGCAGCGATCATATAGACGATCGTTTAGTAATCGCTCTAGCGCACAATCGTTTAGGAAAGAGATAGACAATCATTTAGCAATTCATATGCGATCATTTAGAAAGAAGCACGCATGTATATGATTGTTTAGAAACTTTGAGTTATCGTGTAGTCTCTCGATTTGCCATGCAATAGGCTGTATACACAATACGTGAGTGAATGTTCGATCTTTTGCAAAATGAAAACGATTTTCATTTTATTCTTCAGTTACAAAAACTAAAAGAAACCTCCCACTAACACACGGTTATGGAGAAAAGACCGGCATAATTATCTCATAATTGTTCAATTAAAATTAATAAATATAATCATATTATATTCATTAATCTATGGTTTAATATCACATATAAACCATAGTCTTTTCTCCTCCGCTAGATATAAATCATATTTATATCATTTTCCTCCAAAATAATATATCTCATACATAAAGTCAATCATATCATATATAATTAACCAGTTTAATCATATCATATATAATCGAACTCCCTCTTGTCAATTTGAACACTTCAAACTGACCCAAAAACTGATTCTCAACTTGAATCCATTGAGCTACCAAAGGACCTTATGAACCTATGGCTCGAAGCTCCAATGGTACGTGAATAGCTAACTAAACTCTTTAGCCACGAGATCCACCATCCGTTAACTGTCAGGTATTTCACTAAAGATCGATAGTTGAACTCTTCTTACCACAGATATATTTCTGTATCCACCAGATATAACCAGTTAACAGTACGATAACCCTTCACAAATGCTCGTAAGTACAGCTAGGCCAATTTACCGTTTTGCCCTTGTAGTTACATCTAACTTCTTAAGTGCCACTGATCCCTCTAATGAACAATACAACATAGTCCTACTATGTGTGGACACCTCTCGAGCCATGAGAAGGTGTGTGGCGCCACATCGTTCAAGCCCTGGCATCAGACCTTAAGGGAGCAGTCTATCTATTTACCCATGCTTCGGAATAGTCAACAACCAGGGATTTTAGTTTATTGGTTTATGGTAAAGCAAATAAAACATCCAATGTTCATAGACAATAAGTGAAGAAAATATCATATACTATACATCAAAAGCGTTAGTTCAAAACTGTGTTTACAAACTACAGAACACGAGAGTTTAGGGCATCATCCCCAATAGATAGGTGTCTAATATGTCAGCAGGTTAAGCCAGTACGTCAAAGACCTATAGGTTTGTTAAACCCACTTCCAATACCAAAATGGAAATGGGATCACGTGACCATGGATTTTTTGTTTGGATTACCAAGAACACCTAATGGTTATGACGGTATTTAGGTAATAGTAAATAGAATAATGAAAACGGCAAAGTTTTTGCCCGTCAAAGCTACGTCTATTCTTGATTAGCTAGCTAAGTTATATGTTGACTAAGTTGTAAGTAAGTTTGGAACTCTAGTATCTATTATCTTATATAAGAGTTTAGCATGTGTTTCCAAGTAGCCTATGCCATGTTTGATGAAATTGATCAAGTATACTCCATGTTTTACAAGGCACTATGCGTTGATATGAAACCATGAGGTATGATTATTTCCAATATGCATATTTTGTGTATGTTCTTAAATGCTTAAATGTTTGTGCCTTGTACAAACCCTACTCCATTGTTGGTACCGAAGGTATGGTAAGGTACCTAAATTTCAATGATGCTAGGGATCCTTTGAAGGAACCATTGATGGTCCTCGAGCGAAAGCATAAGATCGGACCAAATACCCAAAATTTACAGAACATAAATCTTACAACCAAAACATATAGATCATACATTTAAAAGATAAATGTAGCATGCTTTAAACATAGATTGGGGGAGGGGGGGAGGAGGGGAGGGGAGGGGACAAGGGTTTAGGAAACTTTACCTCTATATTCTCTGGGTGAGAATCCATGAGTTTTGTGGGCTCTAGCTATTTTGGAAGAGATGGATTTTTTAGAAAGATGAAAGGAAGTGATTCAGATTATCTCAGAACGTTTATATGTTTCACAAATCCCTTTTTGTGAAACCACACCAGGAAGAAGAAGAACTACTTCTCTTCTCCTTCTGCCACGTTTTAGAGAGAAAAGAGGGGAAGGGAGTTACAACTCCCTCCTAAAATGATTTCTTTAAAAAAATAAATTAAATTAAATTAAATTATTTTCATAAATAAATTTAATACATATATTTATATGATAACTATCTTATCATATAATATATATTAAATTATATGTTATATCAAATACAACACATAACCTATAGTTTCTATATTCTATCAAATACAATATAACCTATAGTCTCTATCTCTCATCAATGGTATTTAATATAAAACCCATTATATTAAATTTAATTATGTGAATCAAATTCATATAATTAATATTTAAATCATATTCAAATATTTATTTTCTCTCAAATAAACTTTATATTATAATGTATCAAAATACATTATAGTAATTATATCATATATAATTAGATTAAATTAATTATATCACATATAATTAATTCCTTCAATTAATCTAAAAATTGATCCTCATTAATTCTCGTTGAGCTATAAAGGGGAACTCATGGACCTGTAGCTTGAAGCTCCAACGATACGTGAGTAATTAATTAAACTTCTTTAATTAAATTGTTCACCATCCGTTAACTGTCAGGCACTCCACTAAAGGCCGACAGCTACACTCTTCGCACTACAGATATATTTCTATGCCCATTGGATATAATCAGTCAACAATAGATGATCCTTCACAGCTTGCTCATAAGTACACTTGGGCCAAAATTATCGTTTTGCCCCTGTAGTTACATCTAACTCTTTAAGTACCATTGATCCTCTAATGAATAATAAATCATAGTCCAACTATGACCAAACCCCTCTTGGTCCAAGAAAGAGTGTGGCGTCACATTGTTCAAGCCTCGGAATCAGCCCTTTAGGATGCAATTTATCTATTTGCCCCAACATTAGGGAAAGAGTGAATTCCTTCTTGTGTAGCTGTGTTCCTAACTCCTCAATCAGATGAATCCCCAAAATGGTAGGCTTGTTGAGTCAGAAATTTAGCCACTCTCACCCACACAAATCAAAAGACCGTCTTTATAGCCAAAAGTTCACAACTCACTCAAGATTCAGTTCATGTTACCTATGGTCATCCTGGTTAAATGAAAATCTCTATTATGAACGGTGTTATATAATAAGACTAAACAATTCGTGGTTCGGTCTTATATAATCTCCTTTGTATAGAATATCCACCCTCACAAATCTCCACATGAATGATCAGGATTAGATCATTTGTAGCACTTTACAACAATTGTAACATCTACAAAGCAGGTCATACTCGTAATGTCATCAGAATAAGGTATTCAGCCTTATCCATCTACTGCAAACCATTTAGGTTATCACTTAAACATGATCCATTTGTATGTCTCTACATACATGTTTAAGCTACAATATAACCTTGGATGTTAGTTTATTGGTCTGTGATTAATGCAACTACTTTGAAATAAAATATCACATATTTTATAACATAAATAGAATGTTTATACAATACAATTACAAACTATAGGACCCTATGAGATTCAGTGCATCAACTTCAACAATCTCCCACTTGACCTAAAGCTAGTGAGGTGTACAATGTAAAAGTCAAACTAAAATACAAAGTACACAAATCAATAAACTAGGGCATACACGCCTAGTAAAATATCCCACTTGTCCTAGTCTAAACGTGGCCTATCCCATAGACCCATACTCTGCAGGTAACCCTAAAAAACTTTAGTGGTAAGGGCTTTTGTAAATGCAATGTTGTGCTCCAAAGCTATCTGCATGACGATCATGTCTCCTCGATGCACAATCTCTCGAATGAGATGATACTTCCGCTCTATATGCTTTCGGTGTTTGTGACTTCAAGGCTCTCGGGAATTAGCCATAGCACTACTATTATCACAATAAAGTGTGATGGGTTTTGACATGTCTAGAATAACTTCCAGATCAGTCAAAAACTTTCTGAGCCAAACAGCTTTCTTAGCAACTTCATAAGTCACTACATACTCAGCCTCCATGGTGGAGTCAACAATGCACCCTTACTTGGTGCTCCTTCAGACTACTGCTCCTCCATTAAGAGTGAACATTGATCCTGATATGGATCTTCTAGAATCCTTATCAGTCTAAAAATCAAAGCCCGTGTATCCTGTAAGGATCAAATCCTTAAGACCATACACAAGCATGTAGTCCCTCATTCTCTATAGATACTTGAGGATATTCTTGAGAGCGGTCTAGTGATCATATCCTGGATTAGACTGATATCTACTAACTATCTCCACCGCATAACAGATGTCAGGTCTAGTACATAACATCGCATACATCAGGCTGCCAACAGTCGATGCATAAGGGATTCGTCTCATTTCTTCAACCTCTTGAGGGGTCTTAGGACATTGCTCCTTAGACAATATAACTCCATTCCTGAAAGGTAGCAAACCTCTCTTGGAATTTTGAATCGAATACTTGACAAGTATTTTGTCGATGTATGATGCTTAAGAAAGAGCTAGCATTTTGTTCTTTCGATCTCTAAAGATCTGAATTCCCAGAAACAACTGAGCCTCTTCAAAATCTTTCATTTGGAATTGGGTCACTAGCCAGTTTGTAACTTCAGTCAGTAAACCTACATCATTCCCAATCTACATAAAATACTAGGAAAGCTATTAAACTGTTGATGATTCTCTTGTATACATAAGGTTCATCAACATTCTGACCAAAGCCATAAGATTTGATTGACGTATCAAACTTTATATTCCAAGATTGAGAAGCTTGCTTCTGTTCATAAATAGACTGATTAAGCCTGAAACCTTTTGCTCTTGACCTTGGGTTATGAATCCCTCGGGCTGCTCCATATAAATGGTCTGCTCAAGATTGCCATTCAGAAAAGCAGTCTTGATGTCCATTTGTCAAATCTCATAGTCATAATATCAGGTAATGGATAGGAGGATCTGAATAGATTTGAGCATCGTAACAAGTGAGAAAGTATCCTCATAGTCGACTACCTCAACTTGTGTATAACCCTTTGTCGCTAGTCTAGCCTTGAAGGTTTGCATCTTCCCATCAGCACCCCGTTTTCTCTTGTAGATCCATTTGCATCCTATAGATTTAACCCCATCAAGTAGATCTACAAGACTTAAAACTAAACTGAAGTACATCGACTTTTTTTCGAGATTCATAGCTTTAATCCACTCATCTTTGTCAACATCCTCCATTGCCTTCTTGTAAGACAATGGATCCTTAACATCTCTATCAGCTACCATAACTAGGATTTATGTTAAACCCATATAACAGACAGATGGGTTTGCAAGCCTCCCAGTGCATTGAGGTTCCCTCAACACTTGAGGTGGATTTGACCTACTAGATGATCCAACTTCAACAACTCTTGCTGAGGTGTTGGACTTTTCAACAACTCTTGTTAAAGATTCAGTAGATTCCTTGGATAGTTCATTCAACACAACCTTACTGCGGAGCTTGTGCTCCCTTATGTGGTCTTTTTCTAAAATAGTAGCATTTGTTGATACAAACACTTTATTTTTCTTAGGGTCAAGGAAGTGACCACCTTTCGTTCCTTTGGGGTAGCCTACAAATAGGCATAGTTTTGAACGAGGTTCCAATTTCTTAAGATTTTCCTCAAGTACATATGCTAGGCAACCCCAAATTATGAAATGATCTAAACTAGCTTTACGATCATTTCATAATTCTAAAGATGTTATTGTAACATTTTTTTATGGAGCACAATTCAAAATATACACTGCAGTCTGTACTGCAAAACTCCAAAATGAATCAGGTAAGGAAGCATAACTCATTTAACCATGTCCAATAGGGTTCTGTTTCTCCTTTTTGATACTCCTGGTACACCTTAACAAAATGGTGTATCACGTGCTGAGAGTTAGGATATAATTCCATGTTCTATCAAATAGTTTTGAAATGTTAGATCCAAAAACTCTTCACCTCAATCAGATCGAAATGTCTTGATAGTTTTATTTAATGTATTTTCAACTTCTGCTTTGAACTCTTTGAACTTTTCAAAGGATTCAGACTTATGTTGCATTAAATAAACACACCTATATCTTGAATAATCATCAGTAAAGGTGATGAAATATTCAAAACCTCCCTTGCTTTGACATTCATCAAACTACAGAAGTATGAATGTACTAGCTCTAGAGGTTCTTTGGACCTGTGACCTTTTCCAGTAAAAGGTCTTTTGGTAATTTTGCCTTCAAGGCATGACTCACACATAGGTAAAGAATTTTCTTCTAACTCACTTAGAAATCCATTCTTCACCAACCTCTTAATCCTATTGAGATTGATGTGTCCTAATCTCAGGTGCCAAAATGGGCATTTTCTTAAGGAGAAATTTTAAGTTAATGCAGTTTAGCTTGAAGATAGCTCCGAAGCAAAGACTCTTGCTCTGAAAGCAAATGGAAACAGCAACTAACTATGGCTCTTGGCCCAGACTACGCCTTAAACATTTAAGTGTTATGGAGGGCTTTAGTTGCTAACAGTGTTAGCACATAAAGATTATTTTCCAGTTCAACAAAACAAATATTAACACCATTCTTTGAAATAAACACTTTATTTACCAAGAAATTTATGTAATAATTTTGTTCTAATAAACACTTTACAGAAATTAAGTTCCTATTCAAACCAGGAACTACATATACATTTTATAGTAAAATATATTTATTCTGTAAAGTTAACTGGAGACCTTCCACTGCCACAACTGAGACAATGTGCCCAGTTCCAACCGCATCGTCATCTCCCTAGCTTTCAGTTGCTGTCAGGAACTAATTTCCCTGAAATAAAGAACAAACAAAGTTAGTGGCTTTCGAATCAATTATCCAGGCCGAATCATCACTCTCCACTAAACAAGTTTCCAAAATAAGTAAATCATATTTACCTTGCTTGGTCTTATTCTTTTCCGCCAAGTATTTGGGACAATTCCTCTTCCAATGTCCCTCCTGGTTGCAATGGAAACAGATTCTCTTTACAACCTTGGCTTTCTTTTGGGCAGCAACTGGTGGTTTAGCTTTCCGCCTTTCCCCTTTCCTCATATCTTCTTCTTCCACTTTTTGATGCCGGAAGAAGAAGGCACAGACTTTTTTCCAGAGGTCGAACCTATGTGGAAATTTTTAGAAGATAAAGCAGCATTTGCTTCACCCTTCTGTTCCTTGGTTTTCATCAAGAACTGGAAGGTCTGCAGCTCATTGAGCAAGGTAGTTAGGTTATAGTCAATCTTGTCCATAACAACATTGTTACGGAACTATTGGAAACTTTCAAGTAAAGATTTCATAATGAAGATAACCCGACTGGCTTCATCGATGACAGAACCATTAATCTCCACCACATTGAAGTGGACCATCATGTTGAGAACATGTTCTCGAACAGATGCCCCTTCTTGCATACGGGCATTGAAGATGTGTTTAAGAACATCGTGCCTGAGCTGTGCTGACGGTCGCCCGAATATTCCCTTCAGAGACGCCATAATCTCATGAGTCATGAGTACGAGCTCATGCTTCTTGGCCAAGACTTCGAAAAGGCCTGTCAAGCTATACGTTCCGGCCTTCTCGTTTGCCAGTGTCCATCACTCGTATGCTTCTCAAACATTTCGAGCAACATTGAGAGATAGAATGGGAGAACGGTCATCCATAAGAGAAGGCTTCTCACACGAAAAGGCTTGTCAAGCTATACGTTTCGGCCTTTTCGTTTGCCAGTGTCCATCACGTATGCTTCTCAAACATTTCGAACAACATTGAGAGATAGAATGGGAGAACAGTCATCCATAAGGACAAAACGTAGGCCATCAATTATAAGATTGTGTTGATCGTATTTTTTCATGAAGTATAATTTTCGCCCGATAGTTTATCAGCAGTGAGTAAATTAAATATTGTGGAAGTCATATTCAAATACGTTTGCTGAAACGATACAAATTATTTATAATTAGTCTAAATTTCATTAAACCATCAAAACAACCATTTTTTTTTATTAGCAAAATAGTTTAATGTACCCTAAGTAACATCTATTTTGCAATGGTATTTCAGTGAAGCATGACAAAAGTCACCGTAGGGTGATCAGGTGCCCCTTCACTAAAATGAGATAATCTCAACTAGTAAATATAAGAACTCTGTGTTACTCACTATTAGTCACCATTGTTCGGTCTACAATTTGTTAAACTCGCTTAACAATTATTGTAAGTGTAACCCCTCATTTTAGGTCCTAAAGTTCCGCCTTAATGAGCCAACCGTAGGAAAAATCGATTGGGACATGAAACTAAAGTAACCCTATCCATTGCTAGAGTTTGAATAAAAAGTCATGCAAAAATGTCATCATATAGAGGAACACTCAAAGAGAAATCTTCTAAGTTTTAAAGATATACGTTATAATAGTTACCATATTGAGACTGATAGAAAGAATAATATGGAGTATCTTTATATCATATCTACTATCTCATATGAAAAACGTATACTAGAAGAGTTACCTGCTTTATCTTGTAGATTATTTCATACTCATATACGAGTAATTGAAACATATGCAACAACGAACCTAAAGTTCATGAATCCAGACATATATATAATTTGGCATGAGAGATTAAGTCATCCAATGTCTACAACGATGAGAATAACTATTGAGAATTCAAATGGACACTCGAAAAGTCAAAAGATTTTTTAATCTAATGAATTAGTATGTGGTGCTTACTGTCAAGACAAATTAATTATTGGACAATCACCAACTAAAATGGGAACTGAATCACCTGCATTTTAAAACGAATTCATGGTGATATATGTAGACCTATTAACCCGCCAAGCAGACCATTTATATATTTTATAGTATTAATAGATGCATCTAGTAGATGGTCACACGTATACTTTTATGGTCACATGTATGCTTGTTATCGAGTCGAACTCTTGCATTCACAAGATTTCTTGCTCAAATAATTAAGTTAAGAGCACTTGGTAGGGACAATGCCCTTTGAGGTAGAGTGAGAGAATGAAACTCAGACTGGCTCTTCTTTGATTGATTGTAATTGAGTTGACTAGCTCTAATTATACAATTCAAACCATTCATCTTGATAATGATGGTGAACTTACATCCCAAGATTTTGATCATTATTGTATGTTAATTAGGATAAGTGTTGAACTACTTGTAACTCATGTTCATACACAAATTGGTTTAGCATAATCATTTATAAAACGTTTGCAATTAATTGCAAGACCATTACTTATGAGAGCTAATATTCCTACATTTGTATGGGGACATGCTATTTTGAATGCAATGTCACTTGTACGCATTAGGCCAGTAACTTATCATAAGTACTTGCTATTACAATTAACCTATGGCCATGAGCCAAATATTTCTCATAGGATAATGTTTTGATGTTCAGTATATGTTTTAATTGCTCCACTACAATGCACTAAGATGGATTCTCAAAGGAGGTTAGGAATATATGTTGGATATGTTTCCCCATCAATTATTAAATATCTCAAACCTCTTATGGGTGATGTATTTATTGCTACATTTGCTCATTGTCATTTTAATGAGACATATTTTCCAACATTAGAGGGGGAAATTAAGAAGTTGAAAAAAGAAATTACATTGAATGCATCATTATTGTCTTATTTAATTCCCATGCAAATTAATGTGAACTGAAGTTCTGAAAATAATTCATTTGCAAAATACAAAAAATCAATTACCGGATGCATTTAAAGATGCAAAGAAAGCAACTAAGTCACATATACCAGCTGCAAATGTCTAATCCAAAATTGATATCCCAACACAGCAAGTTGTCACTAATGAATCTATAACACGCCAGAAGTGTGGTAGACCAATGGGTTCCAAAGATAAAAATCCTCGAAAACAAAAAATAAATAATAGTTAAAAAGATTTAGTTGATGATGTAAATATCTATGAAGAAATCCTTAACATGACTAGTGAGAAAGGTGAAATACCTAAAGATAATAATGAGATTTCAATAAACTATGTCGTGATATGAAAAAGATAAAATCGAACTAATGTAGTTATTGACAGCATTTTTGCATATAATGTATTTTATCTGAATATGAGGATCATGAACCAAAATCTGTTGAAGAATGTCGACATAGAAAAGATTGGCTTCAGTGGAAATAAGCAATCGAGACATAATCAAATACACTTTCAAAACGTCAGGTTTTTGGACCAATAGTTTAAACATTAGAAAGTGTCAAACTTGCGGGGTGCAAATGGATATTTGTGAAAAAAAAAATGAAAATATGAAGTCACAAGATATAAAACAAGACGAGTTGCACAGATTTTTCACAAAGACCTAGTATTGATTATGATGAGATATATCCTCCATTGGTGGATGCAATTATACTAAGATATTTAATTGGATTGAATGTGTATGAAAGTTTAAATATGCATCTTATAGATGTAGTGATAGCATATTTATATGGATCTCTTGATAATGATATTTATATGAGAATCCCGAGGTTTAAAGTACCTGAAACATATAGATCAAATTCCCGATAATTGTATTCAATAAAATTACAAAGATCATTATATAGATTGAAACAATTAGAACAAATGTGATACAAGCGCCTGAGTGGATATTTGTTGAAAGAAGGATATCAAAATAATCTAGTATGTCAATCTATTTTTATAAAGAAATCACAGTCAGGATCTGTGATTATAACTTATATGTCGATGACTTAAATATAATTGGAACTCTTGAAGAGCTGTCAAAGACAATAGAATATCTTAAGAAAGAATTTAAGTTGAAAGATCTCGAAAAAAAACAAAATTTTGTCTTGGATTGCAAATTGAACATTTAACAGATGGGATATTTGTTCACTAGTTAACTTATATGGGAAAAGATTTGAAAAGGTTCTATATGGACAAAATAATACATTAAATATTCCAATGGAAGTCCGTTTATTGGATATAAAGAAAGATATATTTCAACCTTGAGACGATAATGAAGAACTTCTTGGCCTTGAAGTACCATATCTTAGTGCAATTGATGCATTTATGTATCTTGCTAATAATACAAGACTAGATATTGTATTTTTAGTAAATTTATTAACTAGATATAGTTCTTCTCAACAAAAGACATTGGAATAGAATTAGCATATACTCCATTATCTTAGATCTCAAACAGGTTATCTGTTCATATGGAGGAATTGTTATATTATGGTGATCAGTGGAACGGACCATAACAACCATTTCCTCAAATCATGTTGAAATTATTGCAATTCACGAGACTAGTCGAGAATGTGTATGACTTAGATCAATGACTCGGCAAATTCGTGAAACATGTGGCCGTCTTCTAATAAAAATCTTCCAACAATATTATACAAAGACAACACAGCTTGCATGACCCAAATCAAAGGAGGATATATTAAAGGAGATAGAACAAAGCATATTTCACCGAAGTTTTTCTACACTCATGATCTAGAAGAAAATGACGACATCACTGTGCAACAAATTTGTTCGAAGGATAACCTGTCAGGCTTATTTACAAAGGCTTACCAATCGCAACTTTTGAAAAATTAGTGCACAATATTGGAATGCGGCAACTTAGAGATCTTAAATAATATTTTCGTGAGGGGGAGTAAATATATTGTATTCTTTTAAAAGTATATATTATATGAAATATGTAATCTTTTTTCTTTACTAAGGTTTTTTCCCATTGGGTTTTCCTAGGGAAGTATTATAAATATTATAATATAGATGTCCCATGCAGCCATGTGTCAATTTCCATGTTATCTATGTTTCTTATCTATTCATGCTTGGTGCACATGTAAGATCACATCCTACTTGTCAAGTTGCCTATAAATAGTGTCATTTAGTGAATCTTGAAAATAATACACTTCAAAAAATCTCACTTTTAATTTCCATATTATCCTATTAATATAATTTTAGTTATTTTATTTTATTATTTTATTATTTTATTATATTTTATTCACATCCTTATTCCTATTGTACTCTTCAAATTTACAACAAAAATCACACCTTACTTTTAAAAAAATACCTTTTTAAGACCCCAATTTAGCACTTTAAAATCAAACCAAATTCAATACATTATTTCAAAATCTCGGAGGAACTAGGAAGAACTAAGATATGGAGTTCCAAATATGGCATTATTTTAGGGATACAAAAATATGTAAATACGTGTTTTATAGAATGAGAGGAAACTGAAAAACTAAAATAAAAAATTATAGATTAAAGCTTAAATTGTGATTAAATAAAATCCAGAGATGATAATTAAATTGATTAAATAAAAAGGTACTATAATTAGTGCGTAGAGAATTTCATTACGAAAATCCAATTAAATTTACTGACTTTAATAAATAAATAAATAAAAACATCAAAATGGATTTTTAAACCTAAAAATTAGGCATTCAAATTGGATTATTAGACGACAAGTTCGGGAGAAGTCATCAAACGTATAGAAACTAATTGAAAATTTTAGACATGTTTCAAAGAATTTTTAAAATAGAAATTTTTTTAAACTACCATTCCACTTTAGAAATTTTTTATAATTTCTGTAAAATTTATAAAGAAGAAATAATTAGGAATGTGTTGCATTTTGTCAAACATAGCTAAAACAACTTATTAACTAGGAAGTGTTTATTTTTGTTTTCCAAAATTAGTTTGAAATGGTTAAGATTTTGAAATTATTTATTTGAGCCAACAAATGGCGAAAATAAAAGGGAAAGTTAAGATTTGTAACTCGAGGAAAGAAAATTTCTTTTTTAAAAAAAGTCAAACGGTGTTTGAAGTTGCTGACTTGTGGTCCAATTGTAGCATTTCGGTCTTTATGAAAGACTCAATTTTGTTCCATTCAAAACCTATAAAGACAAGAAATTAATCCTATTTTTACAAATAGTTAGGTAGTACTTATTTAAGTGTTTAATTTTAAAAATAAGTTATTTTAGAAAAAATTAAAATATTAGATAACCACTCAAAATAATTTTTGAAGAGTATTTTCGATAATTTTTATCAAAAATATTTAAATAAAAATGAGTTTTTTTAAAAAAATTCTCAAGTTAATCGAAACGGGTCCTAAATCTATACTTAATCCCATTTCCTTCCCTAACTAACGTAGGACTTTGTTTGTATCTAATCAATTATTTGTGGACATAATTTTCCATTAGGCTTCTTCAACTCTTTGAGGTGGACTTGCCTTCATTGGTTTCCTTTTGATCCATTCGTTCTTAGTGTATTTCTTCTCTAAAACAACAACGATAACATATATGGAGTGCGAACTTAAACTTCTATCTTTTGCTTGATAGTGTATGTGTCTAGACTAGTTCAACTACATTCATGTTGACTATTAAATACGAAATGTTTGAAAAACAAAAGCAATTAAACAAATGTTTAAAAAAATAAAAATTTCAACGTATAACAACATGAACATAATTCAACATTAGTCAATAATTGGTATTTTTTCTTTTTAAAATTGGAGGTTCAAATTTTCATATTTCATAGATAAAAATAATTAAATTTATAATTTATTTAATGATGTTAAAACTTAAAATCGAAGTGAGAGAACAATTATTTACTCAAATGTTATAGAAGCATTTATATAAAGTCAAGAAGGTCACTCTTCCAACATTCATCTTATGGTCTTTAATTTTTTTAAATATATATACATATATATAAGATTTTTTAAAAAAATTATTGTTATAGTGATTTTATTTCAGTAGTATTGGCATGTGTTCCTATCCATTAGCTTTGAGGTTCAATTTTCTATACCTGTGATTGTTGCGTTGAAAAAAAAAAAGAAGAAATTATTTTTAAAAAAAAAAAAAACACACGCACATTCATCTTTATAGTTGGTTAGTAAATACCCAAACTAAAATATTAGGACCACTTAATAGAATTAAATTCAGTTTTAAAAAATAAAAATAAAAAAAGATTCTAATGAAATTCTGTTTTTCCTTTCTTATATTTTTTTTCAACCACAAAAAAGGAAAGAAAAATGGCTTAACTGCAAACTTGATTGGGCGCATAAATGTGTGCACGTGCAATTTGCCTTCTGTCATTTTCCTTTTCCATCTTCGTGGTTTTAAGTCAAACCAATACAGCCATCCGACCGAAGAGTCGCCGCCGAGAGCGACGGAGTGGCCGGAGTACTTCCGATCCGCCGCCACCATCTCCGAGCAAGTTGAATCTGGAAATTGACAGTACTGCATGTGAAAAATAAAGACCCATATTTTTCTTAAATAATAATGACCAACTGTATAATCTCCCTCCTTTGTCTGGCCACTGCTTTTTTTTTTCTCTCTCTTTTTAACCAGTTGGTTTGATTTCTCTAAATTATCCATCCCTTTTCAATTTATCATGTGTTTTGTTGTAAAAATAAGGGAGAAAGAAAGGATTTTTCACTTGATCAATAATATGGGTGTGAGAGAAGCTGACATTGACATATATATATAAGTTGGAATTTATAAATGGGAAATGTCAGTGGGTGGTGAGGCCAAATCTCTCAATTTATGGCTTTTTTTCCTCTTTACTGTCAATATATTTGCTGCTTTTTTCTTCTTTTTTTTTTTTTTGAAATTAATTAATGAAATAAATATTCTGTTTTATAATGTTAAAACTCAACCACTATTGTGGTATTGAATAATTTCTTCTATTATATGAATATTGATCTAATATTATATCAAAATTTCATACCAACTGTGAATCTGTAATTTTCGAAATAAATGAACGATTGTCCAGCATAATAGAGGAAAAACTCGTACCATTGTGGTGCTTGAGTACCAACAACACCGACGATCAAGTCGATAATCGTTTAGAGAGATAGAGAGTAGAGAATTCGAGATATATTTCAGCGTCCCTTAAATGTCACAAGCTCTTTCGATTGTATAGAAATAGGTTTTGTAACGACCCTTCGCTAATTAACTTTTTAAGTCATTAACCAAGTCATTATTAACTGTTGTATATTATTGAATTAATTTCATTAGTGACCCAAATATGTGCAAAAAACGTTTGGGCATAATCTTTACCTTCATAGGCTCGTGCCTTCTCAAACTCTATGGTCGTCCCTATAGATTTGCTTCTTTAGGCATTATGGAGCTTTATAGTTGACCTTGTGAGTTGATCTCCACAACTTAGTCAGATAAACTTAGGACTTGATGGTCGACTCAAGCATAATCTTTACTTGTATAGGGTCCGTTTTCTCAAGCTCTAAGATTGTCCCTATGGATCGGCCTCTATATTTAGACATAATGGGGCATTATAACCAGCCTTTTGAGTCGATCTTCACAATTTAGCCAGATAAACTTATGACTTGATGGTTGATCCTATGGATCGATCTCCATACTTAGTCAAATAAGTATTTACTTTTTCACCCACAAAATCTAACATCCACCCTAAATAGAAATATCGAAGAAAAAATTATGAAAAGATTTAGAACTATTTTACTTATATAATATATACATATATAAGAACGATATAGTATTTATCAAATCTCTTTTGACAAACCCCAATCAGAGCTTCAGCTTGTAGAGAGAGAATGTAATATGCCTCAACTATATATATTGTCTAGGGGGATGTATCTTTCTTTTGATTTGTTAGGCCCTTAGAGTAAGAGATTTTTTTAGCCTCTCACTTGAATATAGATAATATATATTTTAACACCTAGCTATGCTAGTATAATTTAAGGGATGAAATTAATCATAAAGCTCCTCGCTTAAACATAAAGATAAATATCACATCTATAATGAGTTCTTGTCCATTACTTTATGTCTAGTTAGCTATTCTACCTAACACGATCACATAAGAGCACTTGCTTGTACTAAGTTTGATGTGCTCATTTTACCTGACTTTTTTTTTAATGAATACATCAATGTCATCTAATTTAGTGTACTATTCATCTCATCCGTCTACAAAAAATAGTCGCTTATTCTATTAGATATATTTACATCTTGATTGTGAGATTGGATAAATGTTTTTTTATTGGACCACTCAATGACATTCAATTTATGTAAAGTACAATTTACTAATAATTATTGCTCTTACATAACATTTTATCTACCTTTTTCTGTGGTGAAAACTTCTATAATATAGGAGGTTGATGCTAAAGGATACAAATAGTCCAATCAAAATTCTTCTTCTTTTTTTCTTTTTTTCTTTTTTTCTTTTTTTTTTTTTTTTTGTATTCTACGTCATAGTAATTCTTAAGTTGAAATTCAAAAATTTGAATTCTAAAAGAAAATTACATATGTTGATGTGTGATTTTGAGGACATTAGAACAATATGAAAAGATAAAATGGCACTTCGGACAAGCTCGATCTCATACCAATACACTCCAAAGATCAAATTAGAGTTATGTTTAGATGGGCGTAGTGAGAGCTTTAGATTAGATTATGTAATTTAATAGGGATATTCAAAAAATCCGATGACTTGAAAAAAATCGATCAATCCAACCCAATCTAACTCGTGCGGTTTGGATTAGGTTATCAATTCATTTGGATTGGTTTTGGTTCAAATAAATGAAAATTTGATAAGTTGAGTTAGTTCATGAGTTCACTTAATATAACTCAAACCAATCCGAATTTATTATTAATTCTAAAATATTTTTTTATTACTTATAACACAATCATTTATACCTATATTGATTTTAATTTTATTTAATTTCAATATTTTTTAGATAATTTATTTTTTCAACAACTCTTAAAAATAGTTTCTTTGCACTTTAGAAAGAAAATTTTCACTATATAAATTGAAATTGAATTGTTTATCTTAATTCAATATATGAAAATAATTAAATTAGATTTTTACATATTTACGTTTTGCTTCTTTTTAGAAGATCCGATTAACCCGAACCAACTCAATCCAAATATTTCATGATTGGGTTGGATTAGGTTCATCTTTTAATAAGGGTTATTTAGATTGATTATTTACCATCGGAATAATTGAGTTGGGTTGTTGGATCTAAAAAGTCTTTCAATCCAACTCAATCCAACCGAGAAACACCCCTATATTTTAATAAAGGTCGATTATACCTAACAATTGGTATTTGCATGGAGCAGATTTTCATCAACATTATCCCCTCTAATTACCATTGGACAAATCAACCTCCAGGACTCTCATCAAGTCAGTATAGTCCAAGACTTGCCCATACATTCACCTCACCATATCCTAATTAAGGTTCTTGGCTGTATCCCCAAGTGATTGAATCATATACAAACTTGTAGCTTAACCTTAATTTAAGTTTAAGTTACCTTCACATCTTAATTTTTATTTTATTTCAAAACAAATAGGCAAGTAGAGATTTGAATTTTTTTTTTTTTTTATCTATTAAATTATGCTCACTACCAATTCAATTGTTGGAAAGGTTAAAAATATCAGATAAGCATGAAAATAGATTGGAAAATAGATGGGATTTAATTAGAGTAATATATTGGGGGAATTTCCAAGTAGGCATAACATCCCATTTGGTAATCTTATCTTCAGACAACCTTACTTAATGCAACATGAACACGTGGGTAGTCGCATCGCCGCTGGATCTAACCAACAAAATCGCGTCGGTTGGCTTGTAAGTCATAAAAAGGCCTTAATGGGCCCAACTCACCCGGTTCAGATCTAACCCCAAAATTGTAAAATGATTATCAAGGCCCCCACCCACTTTGGGCCCGTAGGCCCAATAGTTCGGCCCTTCACCTGACAGCCGCCATTATTGGGATTCCTGACCTTGAGAGCTACGTGTCATTACAGTTACACGTGGCTCCCTTTCTCGCCTCTTGCTATTTCTAGTTTTAAGTAATTTAAGAAAGATTTTGTCCTTTTTATTTTTCTTTCACAATAAATATTATTTCTTTGAAGCAAAAATAAAATAATGGTTCAGATATCCTTTGGTATATAATCCTATTAAATTGTTTTATTTTAGTTTATATTCGTTCCACTCTTCAAATGTTTTGTCTCAATTGACATAATCATATTGAGTATGTATATTGCAAAGTATATCATTAATTTGTTAAAAAAAATATATAAAAAATCAAAATGATTATTTAATTTAAAATTGAGGACAAAAATAAAAACAACTTTAGAAATTTAGAGATCAAATTTGATATTTTGAAAATTTAGGGATTATAAATACCAAAAAAGAAAAAAAGAAAAGAAAAGTTGTAGATTTAAACCTAAAATAACAATAATAATAAATAAATAAATAGTCGGTGATGAGAGAAGTTGTGTACTCAAAATAGCAATAAATATGTGCATGTGTGGGGATTCCGAATCCACAGCAAAGGCACATGCCCATCTTCCATTCAAAATCAAATTGCTATCATATATTTCCCTAAATTTCCTCACAAATTTTAATTTCTATTTATCTTTTAATAAAGAATAATGATTAGGTGCAATCCATCTTCACCTAATTTATGCACTCTTGGTTTAGTATTAGAAGAAATAATTCAATTATTTAAAAAAAATATTTATCATATGATAAAATTTTAATGGACAATTATATATGTTGTAGAAAAATAGATATAATCCAGACAATACTCAATTTTTTTAATAAATTAGAAGAGTCAAATAGAGATAGAGAGAACAATGCATTTGATTGAAGAAATTGATCAAATCGATTGATTTGATTGATTACATCGATACAATCAGTTCCTTGATTTAATTCACAAAATATAAAATAAATAAATAAAACAAATCTCAAACTAAACAAATCTAGTTGTTTATAATTTAAAATTGTCTCTAATACAATTAGCATCAATATATTTTGATTTTCCTTTTTCTGTTGTTATCTATATTTAATTCCTTGGCCATCACTTTGGGGATTCAGGTCTCATGTTGCAATCATTTAAAGGGAGGGGCAAGGGTAATAATATATGGCAGGTTTCTCGTTTCAAGAAAATATAGCTCCGTTTGACAATATTTTATTCTTTGTTGTTATTTTTGAAAATTAAATTAACGGATACTATTTTTATCTCTAAATTTTTTTATTTATTATCTATTTTTTATTAACAATTTAAAAAATAAGCCAAAATTTGACAACTAAAAAAAAGTAGTTTAAAAAAAATATATTTTTTGAATTTAACTAAAAATTCAACTATTGTACTTAAAAGATGCAAAACATTGTAAGAAATATGATGAAATATGCTTAATTTTTAAAATCGAAAACTAAAAACCAAACGATTATTAAACGGGACCATAGTAATTTTCTTTACATTGTCCAATTTTTTTAATCATATTCTATGTCCCGAATAGGGGATTTTAATCATGCATTTTATTCTTATACTACACATACTTGATTTTTAGTACGATAAAAGACGAGAATTCAAGTCACAAATCTTTTGTTCGCTAGTACATTAATATCCCATATACGTAATATGCAGCTTAAATACTTTTAAAATGTGTTTGGAAGTGATTCTTAAATTGTTAAAATCACTTTATTGCTTTTAAAACCATAATGAAACATATTTTTAATTCTTCAAAACTATTTTTGATTATATGAAAACTGCACTTAAATATATAAAATTTTAATATTAAATTAATATTGAGGAATTAAAAGTGTGTTTTATTGTGATTTTAAAAATGACAAAAGTAAGTATGACAATTTTAAAATCATATTCCTAAATATGTGCTAAATTAACCTACGTATAATTGTCAAAATACTTTTGTTTAAACCACTCCCGGACACCTATAAAGAATCTCAAAATTACATTAAAACAAGAACGATACTTCCCAAAGTCAATTGTAGTCATTAATAAAAGTTGATAACTATTCATTTTAAAAAAATCTTAAAATGTGGAATTGATTTTAATTATACTCATCAACTCTAAAGGTTTCAATTTAACATTCGAAGTTTCAATAATATTCTTGAAATCTTGGGGAAAAAATTTTGTCATTAAATTAAAAAAAAAATTGTATATATTTATGTATTACTTAATTGAACTGATCCAACTCATAAAAGAAGAAATACAGAAGATACGTTAAAAAATAAAATCATAAATAAAAAAAAGAAAAATTGAGTGCATGAGGTTGAAAATAGTGCAATAGTAATAATTATAGTTTGCAATGTATCACTAAAAGAAAGAAAAATAAGAAAAAAAAATTGATTATTAAAAGAGAATAACTCAACTGGCATAATATTCATAGTATAAAAATTTATAAGAATTATTTTGAAATAAACTTACTTTTCAAAATTCTAGAATATAACTAAGACTTAACATTGAACTAAAACTTAATAATGGGTTATTGTTTAATTGGAAAAACAACTTAAATAAATGGATAAAAGTATAGTAAAATAAATCAAATGACAATCCAAATTATAAAAATCAATCCCTCCAATGAATGTAATTCAATAATATAGATTAACCAACTAATTAATCTTGATTTGGGAATGTCTCTTGCAAATATAATGTCTCCATTTATTTGATTATTAGAAAAAATGTGCCCGAAATTGAGATCAGTGTCTGAGCAACAGCCGTGGATCACATGTTGTGTAGTCAGTGGAGGTGTATATATTTATTAAAAATAAATAAATAAATGATGCGCTCTACAAGACATGAAAACGACAATTTGATCCACCGTTTTGGATTTGGATTATTCGGATATGGCCATGAAATTGCAATGAAACGAAATACAAAGAGAGCCCACTTCAGTATAATTTTTCCCCATAACATATCACCATTGAATCTTCTCTCTATTTTTATTTACAAAAGACAAATTTTTACTTTAAAGCAAAAATACCTATTGCATTTTATTTCATTTTATGTTTTGAAAAATTTATGCTTTTACTCTTAGATTTTAATTTAAGTGCATATTTCAGGGTAGTTTTAAAGGTGTTAAAATTACTTTTATTATAGTAAATATGTTTTATTTAATTAAAATTAATTTAATATTTCCTTTTTATAGTTTAGGCATTATACAAACCGGACAATTATTTTACATGACAACCATTCATATTTTTAGTTATGCATATATTCAAATTTTTACCTAATAAAAAAAAGATAGAAAGAAGTAGTTATACTTTTTAAACGGAAAAACTCCATAGACCAAATTGAAACAAATCTTAAATAATTGAGACTACATTGAAAATTTTTAAATCTCAATGACTCGTTAGATTGAACTTATGTCTCTAAATATTTTCATAGCCCAACTACATATCGGGTGGAGATTTTGACTTATAATTTTATGGTTGATCATGTATTACTTAACTAGTTGAGCGATGCTCAATAAATATTCCTATATCTTTTATATGTATATATTTTGTTGTATATGTTTTTATCGGTGAATAGCTCAACTTACTATTCAATCTAAATGATGGTTATTTGACTTAAAAAAAATATATGCAACTTAAATAATGGCTATTTGTGTTTATATTTTTTTAACGTGTTTTTTAATCATTCGTGTTGACATGAAATTCTCACTCGAGCAAGTAAACATTGGCTTGATGAGATAGGTTTGAAGGCTAATTTGACTAGTACAAACAAGTTCATATCGTTGTGGTGTTATGCTCAACATGCTAAGTGAATGTTTATGTGATAGTAGTGCTGAGTTAGGTTTGTGTACTTTTATTAATGGAATGAGTCTCTTCTATTTATACTCTTCTCCACTGACTTGTATGTTAGGGTTTATATTGTGTCGGTATGAAATATCTAGGAGATGAACACGTACCTCAACTCGATTAATTTTTATCTTTTAGAGTTTTCAATATGTGAGAGTGAAGGGTTTTCTAACCTCATGATCAAAAGTATATCTTTTAACTAGTTGACCTTAAAAACTCAACCTAAATATCTTAACCACATACGTAAACATGTGCATGCATCCGCACATATACACTTATACTCTTAAAAATTTAACCTAAATATTTTAACCATATAATGGAATCTCTTAGGTGTCGTTTAGAGCGCCGAGTTAGTTATTATAGTCTGTGTTTGAGGTGGAAATTATTTTAGTCTAACTATAATAGTAAGTGTTTGGGGATGCATACTATTTTAGTATGGATAAAAAATAGTAAACATCATTAAAAAAAAGGAGAGAAATAATGAGTAGAAAATAGTAAACACGATAACAAATAAAGATTTCAAATAGTATTACTATGGTTAATTGTAGGTTATAAACAAAGGCAATCATAAATATAACAATCAGATCCAAAATACTAGCAAATACATCACAATGCAAAGGAATTTGTAAATACTACAAATTTTAGATATATCTAGAATTTATTAGTAATAGACCATATCGCTTATAGGAGTCTATGAGCGATAGGGTTTATAAAGGAAAGATTTTGCTATATTTGCAATTCTTTAAATTATTATTATACACTTAGTTATTAATTTTGAAAGTGCTACCCAATATAATTTTGGATATAAATAGTTATAAATACTATTATTATATTTAGAATTCTAAACATGGAATGGACGACTCAAATTGCGCCCACATAGCTTAAAATTATAGGGGGTTTTCCCCTCATGTTTGACTTATCTTTGGTCAAATAAAATCCCATTCTCAACAGGTCGAAACTTTTTCTCTCATAAAATTCCACTGAAAAAGGAAAGTACTTGAACTCGATAATTTTATTGTCCACTTTGTGCATTTATTTTATAATTGAATGTCATAGCCTTTTTTTCTTTTTCCTAAGAAGTTGAATGTCATAGCTTTAGACATAGCATTATTAAGAAAACAAAATTTAAAACCCATTTTTTCTTCTTATACCTAGGAATGTTTGGTACTTGAATATTTAATGATTTGTTTATCCTTAATAGTTCTTTTAAAATGAAAATCGGTTATTATGGTCCTGTTTGGTAACTATTTTATTTTTTGTTTTTATTTTTTAAAATTAAATCTATGAACGTTACTTCTATTTCCAAATTTCTTACTTAGTTATCTATTTTCAATTTAAAAAACCAAGTCAAATTTTAGAACTAAAAAAAGTAGCTTTCAAAAAGTTATTTTTGTTTTTGAATTTTAGCTAAGAATTAAACCGATGTACTTAAAAAAACGTAAATGATGGTAAGAAATATGGATGATATAGGCTTAATTTTCAAAAATAAAAACAAAAAATAAAATGGTTACCAAATAGACTTAATTTTTTTAAAAAAAAAATGGTTACCAAGCATGACATATTTTTAGTTTAAATATTATGAGCTTCAAATCATTCCATGAACAAAATTTAGGCTCATTATATTTGAAAAGTTTAAATTTCATATAGGCATTAAATTTCTCTTATTTTCCTTTTGATAAAATACCATCGTTATTTTTATACTTTGGTTTCTTTTTATTTTTTTAAGGGAAATTCTTATATTTTTAATTGACTAATTTTAATCTATACACTTTTAATAAATTTTAAATTTATTCATGGTACATTCAATACATCTTAAAATTAGTTTTATACTTTTAATAGATTTTAAATTTAGTCATTTAGAATTAACTTTTATCGAAATTGATTAAATAGAAATAATTATTAATTTCAAAATCTAGATATGAGAAATATACTTACTATTACGTGATATCAACCATGAATTTATAACTTGGAGAAAAGAGAATCTACTAAATAAAGAAAAATTGTTATGATACCGAAGTCGAGGATGAGAAATTCTAGAATGAAGATGTCAAAACTTTAAGGTATATCATATGAAGCTCTAATGATGTATTTATAAGATAATTGATTTAGGGTTCATCGTGAATATAATTAGCGCAATCATTAGTTGGCCTCAAACTCATTTAACCCCAGTCCATTTTATCTTAGACTTGTTTTTCATGATTTTTTCTGGCATTTGACTTATTTCGTCATGTCCAAATTCACCCACAATAATAATCATTTTCATTCAATAGAAGACACTGTGTGAATACATTTTCACAATTTATAATTGTAACATTACAGAAGACTATTTTTTTTTTCTTGAAGAAAACAAACAATAAACTAGTTTTAAGGACTAATTTAAATATTTGTTGAAATTAGAGGGAATAAAAGTCATTATTTTATCACATGATATTTATTCATCCAATACTCGTATTGCTTTCAGGGTAGTGGTTCCTCCATGGAGCATCAATTCTTCGACGTCTGTTTTTAAATTCTAAAAGTAAATAGATTCTCTCCAGATGTCAATCAAGAACAGTAAGGTCCTCCCCGACCTGTCCAAACTCGAACCACTCGATGGAGCGAATTACCATCGTTGGTCCCAAAAATTATTGATCTTCTTCGAGCAACTGAAGGTTGATTATATCATAACTATAGAAGCACTTGTTGTTACCAAGAACCCGTCGCTGTTTCTGACCAATCGAGGTAACCCTCTGATATCGATTCTGATAAATACGAGAAAGAAAACAAAACAGTATATGGCCACCTGCTCATCCATATGACGGAACCCATGTTTGATTTGTTTATGGTACAAAAATCAACTGAGGCAATCTGAAACACAATAGCGTCTCGGTACAGAGGAGATGATGCTGGACGGAAAAAAATACATCATCAAAAAGTGGCAACAATTCCATATGACTGACGAGAAACTTGTTGATCAAATCAATGAATATGAAAACTTGGTAGCAAACGATCTATCTAAAAGCATGAAGATGTGCGAAATTTTTCAAGAAAATGTATTACTTGAAAAGTTCCCCCATTTTGGATGAATATCGAAACCATTTGAAACAAAAAAGAAAGAAAAAGAAAAAGAAAACAAAAAGATTGGACACTCTAAGAGCTGATCAGTCACATGCGCACGGAAGAAGCCAACAGGCTAAAAAATAAGTTAATTTCTGAATACGTGAATTCAATTGGGATAACTTGGTTAAATCTTTTGTTGTTAACAAAGATAAGTTCAAAAATCACAACAAGCAACCTGAAAAGAAGAATTCCTCTCAAATGAAAGAACATCACAAACCTACTGGTGGGAAGATTGAAAATAAAAAATTAATTTGCTATGTCTATGGAAAGATTGGGCACAAATCCTACTAAATGTACATTATTTTCCCTAGATTTAAGATTGTTCTTAATGTGTTTTTTTATCGGATTTGATGTATTTGCTAGTGATTTCCAGGATTTATGATCGAGAAGTGAATTATAATCAAAATAAGCCAAAAATGACTAAATTAAGCTTAAAGGAGTCAAAACCGAGTAATGGATCAAATGTAATGAAGAAAAGAGAGGGAAAATGCAATGTTCCGAAGAACAAGGGAGCGTTGCAATGTTGGGTGTAGCATTGCAACACTACGACATGAAGCAAGGTTTGATGCAAAAAGGCAATAGCTACAAATATAGATGCAGCGTTGGAACACTATAATGTAGCATTGCAACGCTACAGCAATTATAGGACCAGTGTTGCAACATTACTATTGAGGCGTCGCAATGTTGTCTTTCCTTATTTAGAAAAAATATGATAATTTTGTTAAATATTTTGTGTTGAATTTCTCTTCCTCTATATAATTGGATACCATTCTTACCTAATTGAGGGAAGATTCTGACCGAATTGAAGGCTAAAGATCGAAACTTGAGACCTACAAAAGAGTTTATGCTTAAAAGTTAGAAAATTTTAGGGATATTTTGAAGATCGTTCAAGTTCCCAAGGTAACGATCGAGGGGAGCTTGGAGGATTCCTCGGTTCCCTTTTATTTCTCTGAATCTTATGCTTGAATTGATGTATGGAAATATAATTTTGCATACTATGAGTGACTAAACTTGTTTTTGGGGTATTGATGAAGTTGTTATGAATTTGGATTGAATCTAGTTCTTTTCATAGATGTTTGTTGAACACTTTGCTTCGTAATGGTATCATGTTTCATTCTTATTGATTGGCCATTGATAATTGTTAGGTTGAATATTTAATTGAGATATTGAATATTTTACTAGATCTATACCATTAAATGGTCATTAATTTATCATGACCGTAGGATGCGTTGATATGTGTCCCTCTCCCACTTACTATGAACACTTTCCCCATCCATCTTGTTATTGACCCATGCAAATGAGGTCGTGCCTAGGGTGACACGAAGCCGAGCATGAATCTCACGGTGTGAACTCTTGGGACGTGAGAGTTGAAATTTAATATATTGCATATACCAATATCCTCTCACTAAAATATTCTAATATTTTTAGGATTTTATTATACTTACTTCAAATCCGACTAATGAATTTATCTAAGTCCTTTTAATTTTGCTTAATATAACATTTATATTGAATAATTTAACAATATTTGATTTCATTTATTAAACTTTTTTAATAAAATCAATTATTTATTGTATGCTTATAAAATATTTGCCCAATTCACCTTCCAGGCCGGTTCCCAATAGAGGTGTTTTGTTTCTATAAGTTTAAATACCCCTCTTAGACATAACATTTCTTAGACATAGGTCCCTTATGACTAATTATTTTATACAATTAATCTTTTAATTAAATTCATTTTAATCTTATTAAAATAAAATAAAAAGATTAACCTATTCCTAATCTCATTAGAAAAAACATATATCTAGCTTGATTGATTTAAACTATTTAAAATTAATTTGGATCTATGTTTGCATGCAACTCTTGATTATAGAATTTAAACTATCTCATTAAAACTATAACACTTATATTTTAATACTTTATTAAAACCTATAAATTTGCATTTAAAGACCTCGTCTGAATACAAGAATTAAATTTATCTTAGTAATGTCATGCTCAATGCAAATTCGATTTTCATTTGATAAATATAACAATTATATAAATCATTCATGAAAACACAAGCATTCACATACATCATTCCACTATTTATTATAATAGTTTTAATATATAGTATAATACATGGACATGCTTAGGTTAATCATACATCACTAACATAACACTTATATCATGATGCATGAGCATGTTAATTTAACCATGCATCTAAAAATATAAATCTTATATTTAATTATGATGCATGTACATGTTATCCTCAAGGTGTGTATTTTTTAATCTATATGACATACAATATGTAATATGAATTCAAAAATAATTTAAACATACATCTAATACATAATTAAATTAAAAAGCAAAAATTAGACCGATTTTGGCACCCTAATGTAAAAAATAATTAATTAAATTAATATAACTATTATATTAATTTAATTAATTAAAAAATAATTAAAAATATATAGGAAACTAGGTAAACAGCTTCAGCCAAAGGGTCTCGTGCGCGCCGCCTGCTTTCCATCAGCACTACAACATGATGCGTTGTGTCTGTCTGTCAGCATTGCAACACTGCGATATCAATGTTGCAACGTTGATTGGCAGAATGTTGTTGTTCTCCTCGTTCTCAAATTCGAACTTACCCCGAACACCTCTATTTCTTCCTGATCTCCTCAGCAACTGTTGCTTTTCTGATCGACACAGACTTACAAACTCGAAACAAGAGTTAAATTGCCCAAAAAATACATTGACCCTTACAGTTTAATCAAATTAAAAGTCATCTAGTGCGAAAATCGAAAACATCAAATTTTGCAAACCGACATTCATGAAGGAACTCTTATTCAAGAGAACCAGTAAGCGGAAGCAAGAACTTTCCAAGCCCATTGTGAAATAATATAAACAGATTTACAAACATACAAGAACAATTATGCATCTTAAAGAAAATTACAGCATGCTTTCTTACTAAAACAAAAGGAATTGAGAGACATACCTTTGAAAAACTCTTCTTCTGGAAATCTCTCGCTCTCGTGAGCAATCGTTCGACAATATCTCGCTCTCGTGAATAATCGTCTAGCAACCTCTCGCTACACGAACTGTCTGATCCTCGAACAACAACCCTTGACACTACCACTCGGCAACCTTGGTATTCTCATAGTGAGAATCCATGAGGTGTGGGCTCTATGTGAATTTGGTAGAGGGAAGGAGGAAGTATATGATCGAACTACATGATCAAGTGAGTGGGAGAAAGGTTTTGTCTATCGTATAGACAATGGGTACTTGACCATTTAGTATCTCTCATTCTTGTGAATGATCGTCTAGCAATATCACGATTGATCGTTTAGTCTCTCGCTCAATTGTTTAGAGCCGATTGTCTAACAAATATTGATCAATCGCTTAGTCTATCACTCAATCGTTTAGAGTCGATCGTCTAGCAAATCTCACTCGATCGTTTAGTCTCTCATGAGGGCTATCGTATAGTCTCTCATGAGCGTTTTATTAGTCAAAACAAAAATGAAGCGATCGTCCCATAAAATGAAAACACTTTTCATTTTATTCTTCAGTTATTAAAACTGAAATAAACCTCCTACTTGCATGGTTAATGGAGAAAATAAATAACCAACTAAACAATTATCTCATAATTATTTTTATTTATAAATAAATATAATAACTAACTTATCATATTATATTTATAACCTATAGTTTTAATATCACGTCATATGTAATATTTAAACCATAGTTATTTTCTCTTTTATTTAATATATATCATATTTATATCAAATCCTCTAATTAATGTAGCTGATACATCAAATCAATTATATCACATATAATTGAACTAATTTAATTATATTATATATAATCAAATTCTCTCTTATTAATTTGAACACTTCAAACTAACCCAAAAACTGATTCTCAACTTGAATCCATTGAGCTACCAAGTGGACCTTATGGACTTGTAGCTTGAAGCTCCAACGATATGTGAATAACTGACTAAACTCTTTAATCACGATATCCATCATCCATTAACTATCGGACACTCTACTAAAGACCAACAGCTACACTCTTCGCACTACAAATATATTTCTATGTCCATTGGTGAAAGATCTCTTATAAAAGATAACCATGAGCGGAAGCACGATCAATCCAAATCCATTATGATAGAAATAAAGGCTTTCACAAACATACAAACAAGTTATGCATCTTCTAACATATTACAGCATGCTTTAGAAAATAAATACAAAAGGAACGAGAGACATACCTGTGAAGAACTTTTTTTCTAAAGACCTCTCGCTCTCGTGAGACTTGGATCAACAACCTTTTGTTGTTGCTACGATCGTCAAGCCAATCTCTCGTTGTCGCTTAGATCACAAATAGTCTTCTCCAAGAATAAGCAACCTCTTGGACACTATCACTCGGCAACCTTGGTATTCTCTGAGTGAGAATCTAGAAGGTGTGGGGATATGCTCCCCGTCCCAGCCTTATTTTCGGTTCGGGGACCCATTTTGGGTCCTCAGTTTGACCTCGTCCCCAGTCAAACTGGGGATGGTACCCACATGGATTTTTGCCAACCCTAGGTGTGGCGCAACATTGTTCAAGCCCTGGAATCAACCCTCAAGGGAGAAATTTATCTACTTACCCTGACATTAAGAAGGAGTGAATTTCATCTTGTGTAACCGTGTTCCCAACTCCCCAATCAGACGAATCTCCAAAATGGTATGCTTATTAAGTCGGCGATCTTGCCACTCTCACCCATAAAAATCAAAGGACCGTCTTCATAAGCAAGAGTTCACAACTCATTCAAGATTCAGGTCATGTCACCTATGGTCATCGTGGTGAAATGTTAGTCTCTATTATTAATGGTGTTATATAATGAGACTAGTCATTTCGTGGTCCGGTCTTATTCTTTAGTATAAAATACCTCATTCATATATCTCTACATGAATGATCAGGATCGGATCATTTGTAGCACTTTACAACAATTATAACATCTACAAATCGGATCGTATTCGTAGTATCACTAGAATAAGGTATCCAGCCTTATCCATCTACTACAGACCATTTAGGTTATCACTTAAACACGATACATTCGTATGTTTCTACATACATGTTTAAGTTACAGATGATAACCTTGGATGTTAGTCGATTGGTTTGTGGGTTGATGCTACTAAATGTCGAATAAAATATCTTATAGTTTATTAAATAAATAAAATTGTTAGTACATTACAATTACAAACTACATGACCCATGAGATTTAGGGCATCAGCTAGTGCTTCTAATTCTTCTTACATAGTTGAATCTCTTGATATGTGGCATGGTAGATTAGGTCATGTGAATATTGCACTGATTAAGGAACTTAAAGAATGAAGACTAATCAATGCATTTGAAACACGTAAAGTTAGTAAATGTTTTGTTTGTCTGTAAGCAAAGTTTATCGAGAAACCTTTTAAAACTATCACTTATAGAAGTACACAATTTCTTGAATTGCTTCATTTTGGATTAAGCTGTTTTCAAAAACACCACAAGTAGAGGTATGAAAAATTACTATATATCTTTTAATGACGATTTCTTTAGATATATTAAAATCTATCTTTCAAAAACAAAAGATCAAACAGGTAGTATATTTTTTTAAATATAAAGTAGAAGTATAAAATCAACTAGATAAGAAGATTAAAAGGTTAAGGTCAGATAGAGGTGGTGAATCTTAAAGAATTTTGTTAATCGAACGACATTATTTATGAATTTACTGCACCTTATTCACCACAACAAAATGGTACACATAACGTAAAAATATAACTCTTAAAGAAACGATGAATGCTATGTTGTTAAATTCTGGATTGTCTAATAACATGTAAGGGGAAGTTGTGCTTTCTACTTGTTTTATTCTTAACAGAGTATCTCACAAAAAACTGGATAGACACCTTACGAACTTTGAAGAGGTTATGCACCTAATCTCAATTACTTGAGGGTGTAGGGATGTTTGGCTAAGGTAGCATATTTTGCATTTAAGAAACATACAGTTGGATATAAAATTTTTGATTGTGTATTCATTGGTTATGCTCAAAATAATGTTGCATATATATTTATGTGCTTGAATGATAGATCCATTTGTGAGTATAGGTATGTCAAATTCTTTGAACAAATATTTTCAATGAAAAAAGCAAAACTTGAATTAGATAGAACATTTAATTATGAAAATGTATCTATTTTTATGTCTTCTTCTTTAAATAATATGCATAAAACTGAAAATAATAAAGTCTCTAATATTATGCTTGAAATTGAAGATGTTAGAACATCTGATAGAATTCATGAAATTGAACCTAGAAGAAGTAAGAGATAGATAACTGAGAAAACTTTTAGTTTTGATTTCTTGACTACTTTTTTAGTTGAAAGGCCAGATGTTATTGATGGGCAGTTTGCATATATGTATCTAATAGATGAAGATCCTAAAACATACCAAGAAACCTTAAGTTCTGTAGACTCTAGCTTATGAAAGGAAGTCATTAAGAGTGAATTAGATTCTCTAACCATGAATTAAACTTGGGACTTAGTGGATCTTCTCAAAGGAAATAAGCATGTTAAGTGCAAATTGATTTTCAAGAAGAAAATAAGACTCGATGGTTCAATTGAAAGATACAAGGCTAGAAGTAGTAGGGTACACACAAAAACAATGTATTGAGTGCTTTGACATGTATTCCTATGTAACAAAATCGCTACAATTAGAGCCTTGATTGCACTAGCTGCCATCCATGGACTTCTAATTCACCAAATGGATGTAATAGCAACCTTTCTTAACTGTGATCTTGAAGAATAAATTTATATGATACAACCTAAAGGCTCTACATTTGCTGGTTAAGAAAATAAAGTATGTAAGCTTTAAAATCTCTTCATGGTCTTAAGTAAGCTCCCAAACAATGGTATAAAAATTCAATAATACTTGAATAAACAATGGGTTCAAGGTGAATTCCTCAGAAACATATGTTTATTCAAAATTGTTTGAAGTAGAGTGTGTGATTGTATGCTTGTATGTCTTTGGAACAAACAAATAGGTAATAAGCAATCCCAAGTTGTTATTATCGTTGTATTTTGAAATGAAAGACCTAGGGGAAGCTGACGTAATATTTGGTGTTAAAATTAGGAAAACTGAAAATGGTTATTCTATGTGTCAATCACACTACATTGAAAAGTTATTAAAGAAATTTGGTTGCTTCGATGATCCTCCTGTAAGAACACCTTATGATGATAGTATAAATCTTAAGAAAAATAAAGGAGTTAGTGTGTCTCAATCTAAATGTGCAAAGAACATAGGTAGTGTTATGTTTCTAATAAACTATACCAGACATGATATTGCATATGTTGTGAGTAGATTGAGTAGATATACACATGATCCTGATAAAGATCATTGGGGAGCTCTTCATCATCTGTTGAAATATCTTAAAGATACAATAGACTATTGTTTTCATTTCAGTAAATTCTTTGTTGTGTTAAGAGGTTATTGTGATGCAAATTGGATAATTGATAATGACGAGGTCAATTCTACTAGTGGATATGTGTTCTTACTTGGTGAAGGAACCATATCGTGAAGTCTGCAAAACAGATGTGCATAGCCAAATCCACTATGGAATTTGAATTTATTGCTCAAGAGTTAGTAGGACAAGAGGTTGAGTGACTTAGAAGTCTACTAGGAGATGTATCATTGTGGGGAACATCAGTACCAGTTTTGGTACATTGTGATTAACAAGCTGCCATAAGAATTGCCAAGAATAGTGTATATAATGGCGAAAGAAGGCATATCCATCTTAGACATGGAGCTGTGAAACAATCGTTAAAAGGAGGAGATATTTCCTTGGAATTTATGTGGTCTGAGAGGAATCTAGTTGACCATCTAACCAAATGACTAATAAAGAAAATAATTTTAGAATCTTCAGTGAACATGGGACTTAAACCCTTTTAATGGTTCATAGCCCTCTATCTAGGTGGTCTATTGTGATAAACTTGATGCTCCATAGTTCTTTTTCTGGGAGGTCTATTGCAATAAACTTGATGATCCATAGCCTTTTATTTGAGTGGTCCTAATACGGACTTGCTAGTACAGACTTGATGGATAAAACTAAAAACTTTAAATGATTTATTGCTCTTCCTTTAGGTGGTCATGATATGGACTTGATGGATAATGATGAAATCTTTATAGCTCAGTATCTGAGTGGTTTATCTTTGACAGACTTGATGACCTTGGTTTTGGTACAGACTAGATGGTGAAATCTTCATAGTTCAGTTTTGAGTGGTTTGTCTCCAACATACATGATGAAGTATTTGACGTGACAATAGAGGTGTGACTGCCTTCTATGAAAGAGTTTAAGGATCTCTTTCAAGAACTTTCACAGTGACCCGAGGTTTATGTGCATGGCCTTAATTAGCACACTCTATATCGTGGAATCAAGGAAAAAATACTTGGAGTAAAACGTGTTGTGGGGTCTAAACTAATGTTATTGAAAGTTCAAGAGGTAACTCACTTTCTCTAATGAAGTTGTTGCTCCGCTTCATTTTGCATTAATTCAAATTGTTAGATATTGGTGTTTAAGTTTGATCTCCTATCTTTGCTCATAACAATTTCTTCAAATAGTTTTTTTTTTTTTTTTTTTTTTTTAATTTTGCTATAACAGTCATTTATGGGGATTGTTGGAAATGACTCTTGGGCTTAGGCCCATAGCAAGAGTTAAAAGAATTCCACATTGGAGAACTAAGTCATGCCTTAAAGGGTATAAATACCAAAGCATGTTAGAGGTATCTCCAAAGTGTGGTGGAAGTATAACTTTTTCACCACATGCGCGCCGCCGCTGTCATCCGATCGAACAGGATTTTTAACCTAAAAATTAAACATTTTAATGTTCTCTGGACTCTATTAATCTTACTTCAAATGTTATGTTATGGGCGATATTTTCCCTTGATTCCAATTCATCTTCCGATGAGTGCATGCCTAACTTTGGATGTTGTGTTAACTTCGTGGAGCAACAGGCACAGCAATCAACATCAAGGTCACGTCGTAATTGCTTTTGAGATATTTTTATATTATATAAGTTTGAGTGTTTAATTTTAAAATTTGTATGAGTTTGATGGACCAATTTTTATAATTGAAAGATTAAAAGTATAATTACAATTATGGGGAAGGTTGAAAGTGTGAAAGATTTGGAGGGTAAGGATGGAGTGTGGAGGGCGGTGGTTGGAATCGGGTGGTCCACATGGAGAAGGTAGAATGGGGAATTTAAATGGAAGAGGCCCAGTAGGAAGCAACCACGGACTTATGGAGGTCTCTATGTTCATGGGATTATGTCATTTTCAGTACACTTTCTGGGCCCCACCACTCCTCGTGCTATGTTCCTTTGTTTTTCTTTAACCTTCAGATCTCATCCTTCTTTCTTCCCCCACACCATTTTTCCACATAATTCCACCTCCCGAGATCTGTATTTTCCTTTTCCTTTTCTTTTTTCTTTTTTCTTTTTTTCATTTGTAAATAATACTCAGTTTTGGGCCTTTTGCCACACTCTAATTTGCTCAAAATCGTCTCTGTTTCTTTTTTTTAAAAAAAAAATGGTATTTAATCACTTGTTTTTTATTTTAAATTTTTGTACTTAATACATCTCTAAATTCTAGAATGCAATTTATCGATTGTTTATTTTTTTTAAATAATATTTTCTCCCCATTTCTTTACCATGATGGATAAAATAGATAAATTCTTAAAGATATTTAGAAAAAAAAATTTAAAAACTACATTTTTTTTCTTTAGTTTTCAAATTTTAGTTTTTTTTTAAGAAAATAAATAGGTAAAATAGGTATTACAGATTTAATTTTTAAAAACAAAAAACAAAAAATAAAATAAAATGGTTGTGAAACTCAAATGGGGTCTTTAACTTTTTCAACTAATTATCCATAGAATTTTAAGGCTCTATTGATAACTATTTCGTTTTTTGTTTGATTTTTTAAAATTAAGTCCTTTTTTTTCTATTTGTTATTTTGCATCTTTATCAAGTACGATGGTTAAATTTTTAGTCAAATTCTAAAAACAACTTTTTAAAATATACTTTTTTTAGTTTTCAAATTTTGGCTTGGTCTTTTAAACTATGGGTAAAATGTAAATAATAAATGAAGAGATTTTCAGTGGAAATAATGTCTATAGACTTTATTTTTAAAAAAAATAGAATACGAAATGATTATAAAACGGAGCCTAACTTTTTTATTTTATGACTGATAAATTCATGATTTATTTAACTTTTTAAATGGGTCTTTTAGATAACAATAATTAAAAGTCAAGGATTATGTTGTACATAAATTTAAATTTTACATGAAGTACATCAATCAGTTTGAATTTTTTTTTTTGAATATATCGATAATCTATTAGAATAAAATTAAAAACTCATGAATTTATTAGATATTTTAAATTTTGTTGGCCTCATAAAATATAATTTAAACCTTAAGAATCTACAATACACATATGTAGAAAATTAGTAACTAGAATTTTAAGAGTAGAGATTTAAATATTTTAATTTGAGAGAAGAAATAACGTCGTGACAACTGAGTTATGCTCGGGTTGAGAGAAAGATGAATTCTCGTATAACATAATATATATTTGGTTTTTAGTACAATGTAATAGAAAAATGAGGGAAAGAAATAGATATTAGGCAAATTAAACGAGTAAGTCATAATATTATATTTTATAAGCAATTTAATTAAATTCATCATATCATTTGTCAATCTCAACGTAGTACAATTGACTATGATACATGTCAACCTCGATGAAGTCAGAAGTTCAAATTTTGCTATATGATTCGAGAAAAATAAAAGTAATTGTATCAGTCCATTTTATTTGATTCTCCTTTTCTCTCTTTCAAATATATGTATATGTTGTTTTTGACCAAATGTAATTGTGTCATTATTTAATTATGAGTATGTTTGGATTATATTTTCACGTGTTTAATTTAAAAAATAGTTATTTTAGAAGAAATTAAAGTGTTTGATCATTAATCAAAATAGCTTTTCAAGTGTATTTTAATCAATTTTATCATAAGTGTTAAAAAAATAGTGAGTTTTTTTTTTTTTTTTTTAAAAAAAATACTTATTTCTCAAGTCAATCCAAACGAGTCTTATATTTGTAGTTCAAAGTCTTGAATTATAAAAATTAGAATCCTTAGGCTCCGTTTGGTAACCATTTCATTTTTTTGCTTTTGTTTTTTAAAATTAAGTCTATTTCATCCACATTTCTTATAATAATTTATATCTTTCTTAATTACAATGGTTGAATTCTTAGCCAAATTCTATATATATATATATATATATATATATATATATATAAATAAAATTAAAAAGAAAATAATTGTGAAAACCATTTTTTTAGTTCTAAAAAATTGGCGTGATTCAACTAGGAGATTTCTTTTTCCTATTTACTTTTTATGGACACGTTTTCAAAATCAAACAATGTTTTGAAGACTAAAAAAATGGTATTTTTAAGTATTAAAAATTGACTATGAATTTGAGTATTTTATTAGAAGATATATAAACAATGGTAAATAAATGGCGAGAAAACAAGTAAATGAAACCTAAAAATTAAGGTTCTGTTTGGTAACCATTTTGTTATTTGTTTTTGTTTCTGGAAATTAAACTTATGGACATTGCTTCTATCTCCATTTTTTTTTTGTTATCTATTTTTTACCAATGATTTAAAATATCACTGATGTTGGTATATCAGATCCATCATTATCTATCATTGATAGATGATTACATTTTACTATATTTAAAAATATTTCCAACCATTTTATCATTTAAAATAATAACTTGTAATTTTTAGCTTAAACTTTTATATATATATAAATATAAAATTAAATAGCTATCAAACGAGGCATTAGACATTAACTAAATAATCATGGAACAAGCATTTGATGTTAAAAGAAATGGTAGATGAAATATTTTTAATTTTTTGGAATCTAATTTTTAATTAAGAAAAAAAAATGTTTGCAGGGGTTAAAAATAAAAGTTGAATCAATCACGTGGATACATTACCAAAACTTTAGTTTTGGAAATAGTTAATAAAATCAAGACTCCATATAACTATTCAAACCTCGATGATTGCGATCAATCAATGTACCGAAACTTTATAATGGAATCAGGTTTGAAACTCCAACTTTTATTAATTGCAAATAAAATTTCAGTGGGGAAAACAATATTCAAGTAGTTAGAATTTATAAATTTGAGAATTATTTATATATTAGTTTGTGATTTTTGTTAAAATCTTAAATTCATTTGCAAATTTAGATGTCCACTGGTGATTAGCTCGCCAGGTGATAGAATTTTTAAACTATATACTGATTTTTTGCTAAATATTTCCCAATGAATTACCAGCGTGGACTAAAATAGTCATCAATACAAAACTTATGAATTAAAATAAAAATAAAATAAAACTTAGGGAAAATATCAATTATATCCTTTAACTAGGCTTCTTTTAATTTAAAATATGAAGTTTTGTAAATATATTAAATTTACACTTTCCTTTGGATTTTATTTGAAAAATGTTGTGCAGTATGTATAATTATTTTAATTTAAATGTTTATAACTGAATCAATTTAGATTAATAATAATAAATTAGTATTTATATTACCAATTAAAGTTATCAATGCATCAATGGTTAAACGTGTGGGGACCTTTTCAAATGTCAGGATTTTCAAATAGAATGCACAATTAGAATTGATACATTGATTATTTAAAAAAAAAAAATGATAACTTGGAGTTCAAATTGATTTGTTTAGTTAGAAGTTTAATTGATAAAATCATAAATGTCGCCTAATTAATGTTTATCCAAACCAAACACAACAGGGTATAAATTTGATACAATCATGAAAATTCAGATATCTTTTGGTAACCATTTAATCCTGTTTGATAACTATTTGGTCTTTTAATTTTTTTTTTCTTTAAAAAAAATTAAGCCTATAAAACTACTTTCACCATCAAATTTATTCATTTGCTATCTTCTTTTTATCACTGCTTTAAAAAACCAAACCAACATTTGAAAACTAAAAAAACTAGTTTTTAAAAACTTTTGTTGTGTTTTTGGAACGGCTAAAAATTGAACAATAGTATTTAAGAAATATGCAAATCATTGTAAGAATGAGGAGAAAATATGTTTAATTTTCAAAAACCAAATGGTTACGAAACGAGGTCTTAGTTTTTTTGTTTTTTGTTTTTGAAAATGAAGTTTATAGACACTACTATTAACTCTAAATTTCTTCTTTTGTTATCTATGTTTTGCTAATGGTTTAAAAAACAAGCCAAATTTTGAAAACTAAAAAAATAACTTTCAAAAACTTGTTATTGTTTTTTAAATTTAGCTAAGAATTCAATCATTTTATTTAAAAAAATGCAAATGATTGTAAGAAAGGGAGAGATAATAGGATTAATTTTTTTTTTTTTTAAAAAAAAACGAAATGGTTACTAAACAAGACTTATTTATTAGATCATGTCTTAATCAAGTAATACAACCTCTAAAGTGTATGATATGAATTGATATTTATCCTGAATTTTAAATATTAAAACCAGATCCGAACAAATGGGTATAAGACTATTTTCCAGTCTCCTTTTTATTGAATGGTTTAATCAAGTCCTTTAGAACTCAATGATACAAATATTTTAAACTCAACAAATCTAAAATCGACATTTTTGTTCAATTAAGAATTTAAAATCCGTACACATTTTTAAAATATTTTATTTTATTTATTCTAAAACGCAAGTTATATAAGAGATCAAATGACAGGTCAATCAATCCCACACATAATTAAACTAGACATCCTTGATTAATATAGTTACACAATTGCTTAAAAACGAAATAAAATAAAACACTATTGTATATTGAACTGATTAAAATAAGTCTATGATTAAAAAGAACCATTGCATATATTATTAATTAAAATTTAAAAATGCAATTATTCCTCGATTAGTGCACATGGGTTGCTATCTTATTTACAAACACTTGAAATCTCATACCTCGTTTTTTAAACTTATTATGTTGGGGGGATCGTGTAGAACCCTTTGATGATTAAATTGCTATCTATTAGTGCACATGGGTGCTTGAGCTAATTAGCCACTGTATTTTGCTATTCATAATTTCTTTAACCCAAATTACAAAGTTCAAATTTATTTCATATTTCATGCATAATGAGATGATTGATTTAGTCATTTGATTAGGTTAATTACTTGCTAGTTTAGCTTTTTCGGTAGCCTTTTATCGTTGAATAAAAACCCACTCGTATTCATTCGACCAATTAAAAAATTCTTCAATATGATGACGACTTATGCATGTTGATAAAGAAAGTTGTGTTTCAATCCAGATAAATTTTAAAATTTCAAAATCATTGTAACTAAATTAAAACTATTGTTATGATTGATTTTGGATCAAAGGATGTATAATCAACATGAAATATGAACAGAAGCAATAGAGCCAAGATAACAATAGGTTTCAAATAAAAAATTACACTCTTATAATCAAAATGGGCCTCTAAGAAAGGGTTGGCTTCGCCTAACATCGAGGTTGAGCTTAATAAGTACCTAATGAACACATGCCCTAACCTAAAACATCATTTAAGACCAAAATTGGCTTAGAAAAATGTGCTCAACCTTGGTCTTACACAATGAGACACGCCCCTCACATGCCCCAACTCGATGAGTTATAAAATAGTTAGTTAACGTAGTTTCAAAACTCTATTAGGGACAACCTAAGTATTTATACCTATAAATAAGCTTTTTCTCCACTCTTAAACTATGAACTTATTGTACATTTTTAGAACAATAATTAAAGTTTCATCTGCCATTACATTTTTTTAATAGTAAAATAAAAAGAAAAATACTTAGATGCAATCTGAATTGTCCCACATCATATTGCACATTATTAAAAATATGTCATATGATAGATATTGTCCAAATAAAAATACGTCATGAAATACATGTGATTAGGTGCAGCTTGGACAATACATAATTATTGCCTAAATAAAAATGAGATGTGGGGATTAGACATTTTTCGACCTCGAGAAAATGAGTATAAACACTAAGTTGTGCTCATGTTGACTGTATACTTTTTTTCTAGTGAAATACACACACATACAATTCTGATAATCTATTATTGATAGATAATTACATTAGATCATTTACCGTAAAATATTTATAATGAGTTGTTATCTTTGACGTTGTTATTCTATTATTGACATTTGATTGTAAATATACGTGTAAAAAAGATATTCAATGTTTTATATATAAATAAGAAATGAGAGAGCATCTAAAGTTTACATGGGTTATCTGCTACAAGTTACAAGTATTTGAATTTGAAAACAGGAAAACACATGGTCAAACAAAGTCAAACATATAATTTTATAGAATGAGAGAGAGTTCAAAGTTAGGTGACATTTAGAACGTTAATGACATAAGCTGAATGCATAAATTCTCAATAGTGAGTGGTATCGAGATTTTTATTTTGATGTTATATCTTCCAAAAAAAATGTTTATATTGAGAAATTGAAGATATTTTAATTGGTTGAAGTATATATCTTTAATTAAAATATAGAATTTTTCTTTTCAAGAAATTAAAAGGTTTGAGGTTGGAAATCATCATAAATAAATAATTCTTTTTGTAATATAGTTTTTATTTATTTTTAGCTATATTTGAGAATTTAAACAAAATAAAATAAATATTTAAAAATATTTATTAGTAAAAAGTTTCAAAAGTTCTATTTTTCTAGAATAAATGGTAAATATTTTTGGAATTTTTCTATTTATAAATTTTTTTCAAAAAACAATACATCAACATTCCATTCGATATTATTCTATTTTTTTTTTTTAACATTTTTTAAAAATTATTTTTACCTCTTTTTTTAGAGACATGTAGAAACTCTGAGCTATTATTATTATTATTATTATTATTATTATTATTATAATAATAATAATAATAATAAGTTGGGTTATACTTGAAAATGTGTTTAAAAGTTTTATAACATAATATTATACCAAATATATATATATTTGTAAGCTTAATTTAAAAAGAAATAACATAATGCTAAAATCAAAACGGTTACTAAAAAATTGTTTAAATAATTACATAGTTGAACAATAATTAAATAAATATGTAACATAGAAGTGATAGAAATTTATTTGATAAAAATGAGCTTCGATTGGCATATTACTTGTATTATCAATATTAAAGTTAAAAGTTCGATTTCTCCACTCCACATATTGTAAAAAATATATATATAGAAATTTGTTAACTCACGAAACGAAAGCAAAAAAATTGTTGTAAAAGTTTCCGTTTTTCTAGACTTATTTAAATTTGATTTTTAGCTCAATTATTATGGATATAGGAGATTGAATTATCAATATCTAAAATGATAATTAATATCTCATAGAATTCACAATTAAGAATCAAAATTGTCGGAACTATACATAAATTTGCTCATAGCTTGTTTAAGGAAATTGTTTTTCAATATTTACCTCAATAGGGGGACGACTCCTTAATTGCCTATCACTTCAACTTGATATTCTAATAACTATGTGGGGATTTACAATATTAAATAATTTGTTATGAGAGGACAAATTCTAGTGTGTAAACATATTAGATGTACTAGAAAATTCTCCCTTAATTTAAGTGGGGGTAACTTGCATTATTATAGTTACAAATAGTACCTATAGCAACCTGTTGAGTTGCATAAGGAATAAAGTGGAGAAGTCGGGGTCGTAAAGAAAGAAAATGATAAATAACGAGTTCAATTTCTAAATTTGAGAAGTTTTATTTGAAGAAATCATCACAATGGTAAAGGCAATTTTAATCTATTTGATCGGGGAGAGTTGCAAAAATACTTTAAATTTGATTTTTTTTAAAATAAGAAAAAAAAAAGGCTGTGAAATTGAAAATTTGGAGGGGGTGATTGGATTTATTAAGAGGGTGACAGAGGAAACCATGTGATTAACAACAGGCTTTTGTCCCATTTCCATCCCATCCAATGACACCAACACTTCTCTCTTCCTTTTATTTATTTTTAATTTTAGGCCATTTTACAAAAAGATAATAATTAGATGAACCAAGTTTTTTTCTTCTCTCACTCAAAACAAAAAAATAATTAAAATATTTCAAACAATAAATATGAATAGTTTGCCATATGTCAAATCATGATATGATAATTTAGTGAGATGCACAAAGATAGAGGTGCTCCCCAAGATACACATAAGTATTTTTCTTTACAAAATTCACCTAACATGGTAATTGGAATTCCACTTTCAATTTTTTAATTATAAATATTGTTCTATCAAACTTAAGCTAATGTTAAAATTAGACAATCGAATTTATAGTAGTAGTAGAAATTAGATTCTTAAGATTTCATTTGGTACCATTTCATTTTTTTATTTTTAAAAATTAAGTTCATTTTCTCTCATTTTTTACAATAATTTGGATATTTTAATTTTAATAGTTGAATTCTTATCCATTTAAAAAAATATATATTTTTTTTAATTTTCAAAATAACTTTTTTTTTTCAAACATAGATAGAAAATAGATATAAAGACATGTATTTAAAGTAATTAAGAGTATTTGTAGACTTAATTTTTTTAAAACCAAACCAAATATCAAGATCCTGTTTGTTAACCATTTCATTTTTTGTTTTTAGTTTTTGAAAATTTTATTTATGTTTCTTATCATGAATTGCACATTCCTTAAATACAATGATTGAATTTTTAGCCAAATTCTAAAAACAAAAATAATTTTATAAAAGTTACTTTTTTTAGTTCTCAATATTTGGCTTGATTTTTTAAACCATTAATAAAAGGTAGATAATAAAGAAAAAATAAAAAATTTAAAGATAGAAATAATATTCCTAACTTAATTTTTAAAAACAAAAACTAAAAATAAAAGAGTGATGAAATAAAACTTTAACTTATACTAAATGATAAAAATTCAACCTGGAACCTAGAGAATTTCTACCTTTATATGAGTTTGTGGGTATAAATGAAATTATAACCCTACCGTCTTGGAATTTGGCCTTAATTTTACTTAAACGAAAAGGACAAGTTCCTGAGATTCAGATTTAATAAATGGCAATTTCCGTAATTCTACGCCAACCCGAAGGGCTTCCTTGTATCCTTCCATGCATATAACCTCCCTCTCCCCCTCCTCCACTCTCAGCATCTCTCCGCCCTCTCTCTCTATCTCCTCTCTCTCTCTCTCTCTTCCCACAGAGAACTTCCAACAATGCAGAACGCCGCCGTCATCTTCTTGTCGGTGCTTCTCTCCGCCGCCTTCCATCCCGCTCTCAGCCTCGTCGACGGTAAGCCTCCATACTGCCCCCGTTAGCCTCCGATCACACACTCACCGGAATATTGCGCTTTTGTTCCTTCTATTTTTAAAATGATTTGAATCTACAAATATTTGTAAAAGGGTTTTTATTTTAACCTTTTTTATTCCCATCTGTAGAAAAAGGAACTTGCATATTAGAGAGTCTTAAGTTGTCCCATCATAATTTATTGCATATTATTTTTAAATTTTATTTTTTTTGCTGTTAATTTAACTTTAAAGTAGCTAGAAAAAGAATAGTTGCCATCAATATTGCACAAAGTATTTTTTTAAATTAAATTATATATTTAATCTCTATAATTTGAAAAAAGTTGCTTTGATGAAACCATTTAAATGGTCTTAAAGAGTATTTATGGTTGCTATATCCAACTATAAATTATAATAATTAAATTCTAATATACTTTAAACCGCGAGACTAAATTTTGAATATAACTTTATTTTTTTTCAATCCTAAACGGGGCTGCCTACTTTTTATAAAAACATTTTTCTCGTGATGTGACGTATTTTTAATAGAATATTTGAGTAGATTTGTTAAAATTAGGAAGTCCTAGTTCTATTTACTTTGTAGGTGAGCAAATATAATTCTTTACTTTCTACGATAAACAATCTTTTAAAGCAATTTTAAAAAAATTAAAAGGCGGTTTTTAAAAAATCCAAAGATTTGATTCCCCCGTTTGCTAATGCTATACGTTAAGTAAAACAAAAGTGAAAATGCGGAGTATAAATTAATAATGTTCTTTTTTTCCTTTTTCGTTTTTCCCTTGGGCGTAAAATTTACTTTCTATGGATAACGACCAATCCGACCGTGCTGGGAGTCCAGTCGGTCACGTGATAGCGAAATATCTACAATTCGAGACCGACACGTAAAAGTTGTATATACAAAATTTGTTCTTATGGACGGTTGTGATTCATTTTAGTATTGGGCCCCACCGCTCCGCTGGCGCTTTATAGGCTGATGGGAGCAATTGGGAATCCCCAAATCCCCCACATGATTGCTGAATTTAACTTATTTTCTTTTCTTCATTATTAAATTATGCAAATTCCCATTTCCAACTCCAACGAATTTTTTTCAAAAAAAACGTTTGAATTTAATTTATTTTTTCTTTCGATAAATTTTAAAATTTTAGTTTTAAAAATACTCTTTAATAGTTTTATTTTATTCAAATAAAATGAAAATTGATATGAGTGTAAAAATGGAAAGATATACCTAATTACTAATTTGCAAATATGATTTTAACTTAAGGATGGACCTTCCTCTTATATATATAATTGTAAATGATATTTATACCCTTTTTAATACAATATTTTATAATAGAGTTCAAAATTCAAAATAAATTTCAAAATTTAAAAGTTAAAAGAACACTTTTGGAGAGACATAATTGAAATAATATTCAAAATTTAGGGATATTTTTACAGGGTAACTTTTCTTTTTTCTTGTAGTTAATTTAACAGAGCCTTTTTTGTTCATTTTTTTAGGGTATTTGCCAAATGGGGATTTCGAGAGAGGTCCGAAGGCGTCGGACATGAACGGAACGGTGGTAAAAGGACCATATGCAATACCGGAATGGGAAATTTCAGGCTTCGTGGAGTACATAAAGTCAGGGCAGAAACAAGGCGACATGTTGCTGGTGGTGCCGGAGGGGGCGTTCGCCGTCCGGCTAGGAAACGAAGCGTCAATCAAACAAAAGATCAAAGTAGTAAAAGGACTTTACTATTCGATCACTTTCAGCGCCGCCCGAACCTGCGCTCAAGAGGAGCGGCTCAACATCTCTGTAGCGCCCGACTGGGGGGTTCTGCCGATGCAAACTCTTTACAACAGTAATGGCTGGGACTTATACGCTTGGGCCTTCCAAGCCACCTCCGACGAGGTCGTTATTCTCATCCATAACCCTGGCGAGGAGGAAGATCCTGCCTGTGGCCCTCTCATCGACGCCATTGCCATTAAAACCCTCTACCCTCCTAAGGCCTCCAATGGTGAGTTTCTGTTCTGAAAACTAATGGCTGAATCCTTGAATCGGTCAATCAAATCTCTAACTTTCGAGTTATGGTACAAGCCTTATGCGAATTGAGTAGCTCAAAAATTTATCTAATTATTTTCAGAGCAATATTTTAAGGTGTATGGTAATAAATTGAATTAAATATATGTTTACATAATTTGTATCATAAGTAAAAAACACACTCTTTAAATTTAATAATAAATTATAAATTTAGATTTATTCGAATTAATTTAGATTATTTTAAAAGAATTCAATCGAATAATTTGGATTGATCAGATTTTTCAGATCATTTGATTTTTTTAATATTGCTTGATTGGTAAAGAAATAGGGATTTGTTTTAGGAATATTATATTCTTATGGAAAAATACATGTCAAATTTGTTGTGTGATAATCGAGTGCATTTAATACCTTCTGGAATTCAGTAGTTGCTTGAATTTATTGTCTCTGTAACCATGTGCATATTGGTTCATTGATTGCTCTGTTCCATTTCCAACCTGTTTTTCGATACGTCTGTTCTATTAATATAATTCTTGGAATTTTCCATTGATTTGATTTGAAATCGTCGTTTTGTATTCAACAGATAATCTGGTGAAGAATGGGGATTTCGAAATTGGCCCATACGTTTTCCCAAACGCATCATCAGGAGTTTTGGTCCCACCGAACATTGAAGATGACCACTCTCCGATCCCCGGCTGGATGGTTGAATCTCTCAAGGCCGTCAAATACATCGATTCCGACCATTTCTCCGTCCCCAGCGGGAAGCGCGCCGTCGAGTTAGTCGCCGGAAAAGAAAGCGCAATAGCTCAGATTGTTCGTACGATCCCCGGAAAAACCTACATCCTCTCGTTCGTCGTCGGCGATGCAAGCAACTCGTGCGAAGGATCCATGGTCGTTGAAGCTTTCGCCGGGAAAAACACACTGAAAGTACCGTACCAGTCGAAAGGCAACGGCGGATCGAAACCGGCGGCGCTGAAATTCACGGCGGAATCGACGAGGACGAGGATTATGTTCTTGAGCACATTCTACACCATGCGAACCGATGATTTCTCGTCGCTGTGTGGGCCGGTGCTGGATAAAGTGAAATTGTTGAGCGTTCGAAACCCTAAGGCGTGATGAAAGAGGAAGAAATTCGATGGTGACTTAGTGGAAGAATTTGGTTGGGGATTTGAATATAATAGTAGTAAGAAAGTTGAAGTTGATCTTCTCTGTGAGTGGTTTTGGTTGTAATGTTGAAGATGATGAAGAAGAAGAAAAACAGGGGAAGAACTCTGCTTTTGAAAAGAGGGGTTTTAGCGGAAAAATTAATAAATAAATATATATAGTAATTAATACGATATATATAATTAATATAATATAAAGCGGATAGGGTTTTTATATAATAGTGTGATTTTAAGGGCGGGCGGCTTTCTGTAATCGTGATGTGGAAAAAAAATCGACTTAAATCGATTTTTTTTACTTACTTTTTAATGAACAATTACCATATTTCATGAATAAGTTTGCCTTTTCTCTTCTCTCTCCATTGTTTAAAATTTTAAATTCTATTTACTTGGTACCATTTTACTTTAGACTGCTCAATTTTAAATTAGTTCAATAATAATAATAATTTTCATACAAAAAGTTATAATATGTTAATATGCCTTCACAATTTATAGTAAAAATGTTAATAAATAATAATTAGTTTATGAAAACAGTGATAACAAATTAATAATAAGATCAAATTTAAAAGTTTAATGAAAAATATAATTTATAGTCAAAATGTTAATAGATAATAATTAGTGTATAAAGATAACAAATTAATAATAAGACCAAATTTAAAAGTTTAATGAAAAATATAATTTATAGGGAAAATGTTAATAGATAATAATTAGTTTATGAAAACAGTGATAACAAATTAATAATAAGACCAAATTTAAAATTTTATTGAAAAATATATAACTAAACTGAAAATTCTAAAGTAAATGGATTAAAATTGAATAAATATAATTAAATAATATTTTATAGAAAAATAATTGAGTGTATTTTGAGATGCATTTATTTTTTATAATCTAACCAATTATGTCTTTTTGCACACAATAAATTACATTTTTATATCCTATTTGGTAATTATTTTTATTTTTTGAAAATTAAACATATTTTCTTCTAATTTTTTAGAATAATTTACATAAGTAGATTTTTTGAATTCTTAATCAAATTTTAAAAATAAAAATATTTTTTAAAAAACTAGAAATAAAAATAATATCTATAAATTTAAGTTAAATAATTAGCAAAGACACCTAAATTGTTGTGTTACAGCAGTTAAGGAAAGAAAATAAAATCCGTATAATTTAGTTTGGCCCCAAATGCTTGATTTTTTTTTTCCTTTTAAAAAAATGAGAGGAGAAAAAAGAAAAAAGAAAAAGAAAAGTTCAGATTTCCTTCACTCTCTTAATTATCTTTCTGATGCTGTGCTCTGGGGTCCACCAGTCACTGTTTCCGCTGATTTCAGATTACAAAACAATTAATTTTTATTTATTTTATCTGATTAAAAATTTAAAAGTCGAGAGAAAATGGATCTTGAATAAATATGATGAATAAAAGAGGTCCTTAAAATTGTCTAATATTAGATCCCAACAATTTGGATATGCAAATTCTTTAAGGAAATATTTGGCTGCACTTAAAGTCTTAGTTTATGTTTTGGTTCTAGTAATAGGGCGTATAGCTTGAAGGTCGGATTTTAAAGTTTGAATGAAAAATAGTATAGTTCTCATGGTTTCTAAAATGGGTAACTTTATGGTTTAAGATAAATAAAACTTTTTTTTCAATAAAAAATTTAACCAATTAATCAGGTGGAAGTTGTCGAATTCAATTACATGCCATTATCTAGTCATTTTGAGAGACTTTAGGACAAAGAGGATAGAGGTGTTCATAAATTAGGTTAGGTTTGGTTGAAAGACTTTTTTTTAGACTCAACTCAATGGTCAAATTTTTCAACCCAAATAACTCTTATTAATAAATGAACTCAACCTAACTCAACCATTAAATATTTTGGTGAGTTAGTTCGGATTAATCAAGTCATTTATTTAAAATTTTGTTCTAAAAAGAAGCAAAATGTAGATATGTAAAAGTCTAATTTAAGTATTTTCACATATTGAATTAAAATTAACAATTCAATTTCAATTTATATAGTGAAAATTTGTTTTCTAAAGTGTAAATAAACTACTTTTAAAAGTTATTGAAAAATAAATTATTAAAAAATATTAGAATTAAATAAAATTAAAATCAATATATGTATAAATAATTGTGTTATAAGTAATTAAAAATTTTATTTAAAATTAATAATAAATTCGGATTTGTTTATATTATATTAGGTGAATCCTTCAACAAATCCAACCCATAAAATTTTCATTTATTTGAACCCAAGGTTGGGTTGGGTTAATCGATTCTTTCGGGTCATTGGATTTTTTTGGACATCCCTAAAAGACGGGAAATGTTTAGTAACCTAAATATAAGAAATTAATAAATTATGGAACCGATGGATTTTAACTACAAACTCTTTGACCAAACGACAACTCCACTCCTCCCAACTCTTATTTATTCCGTAAGATATGCATGCTCTTTTCACGAAAATAACTTATTACTATTATTATTGTTTTACTATTTATGATTAAATGGATAGATATTCCATAATCAGTTAACATATAGAGTGTTTAGAATAAGGAATATCGTAAGATTATAATAATCACTTCTTGCAATAGAAAATATTATTTCGAAATCCCCAATTAGCTATCATTAACACTCTTTCAAAACTCTCATTTATTACGGTATTTACTATTTACTACTTTACATTCATTATTTTTTTAATTCTTTGCTACAATGTTCATTATTTCCTTCTAAAATTAAAATAGTTTACTCCTAAAATACATACTATTATAATCCAAACTAAAACAATTTGCATTCTAAACACAAACTAAAACAATTTGCATTCTAAACACAAACTATTATAACTTAATTATAATAAATTATAATAATTAACTCTTTGTCCAGATATCTCCAGGGGTTTTAGGAATGTTTTTTTTTATAACTAATTGAAGGTTTGGTTAATTTTGTATTGATAGATGAGATTGCTAATTTATTTTGGCTTTGTTTGCCCTTAGGATCTGTTTGTTAGATTAATAATCTATCACTATAATGTAAGATTTCAAATTTTTATTTTCTCTTCGTGCTTTTTTAATGTGGGTGTAGTTTATTTGGAAATGAATTTATAGACATGATATTTAAATCTAATGACGGAGATTATGGTTAAAAATGACGTTGTGACAACTTCAAGTATGTGACTGTTTTAATGTTACAATTAATTAAAAAAAATGTTTTGATGGTTTCAAATATTATAACATTAGTTTTAGATATATGATATTTTCTTATAAATTGAGGATAAAGATTTCGGTTTTGAGGTAGATAGATTTTTCTCCTCACTATGGTTACAACTTAATGTTTTAATACACTAGATCATTATAGATCTAAAATTAATTTTAGATAAATAAAAAAAAATATTTTCTTATAAATTGAGGACTGAGATTTCGGATGTAGATAGATTTATTTTCCTCTCAATTTTCATCTGTATTTATTTAATTCAATTCCTTTCTCGTATGAGTGGACTTGTGAGATTGGAGGTTGTGTAAACCTAGGAGAGCAACCGACAATTATGATTTAGTATCGAGTCGGATCGATTTTTGCTTTCAAGGATTTGAAATTACAATCTGAAGACAAATTCTTCTACTCAAATATGTTGAATATACTTTGATTTGTGGTGTGGTTCCACGAATTAAATTTTTCATATGGTATGAGAATTTGATAATTTTATTTCTTCGCTATATTTGAGCATGATACTCGATATATATATGATAAGTATATACTATAATATTTTGTGAGTAACAAATGACGTGAAATAAGAAAATAATATTATTATTGTCATTGAATTGTCTTTTATACTTCAAATGAACTATTATTGTGATAAACTTGAGCAAATCTAGTTATCATAAATGAAAGTAATGTTCCATATAATATAGTTTACAAAATTCATGTATGATTCATGTCATAAATTGTCATATTATTGTTGGGAATGACTTGTCATTATAGTGACTTCTACCTTTAAGTTTGTGACTGTTTTAGTGTTACAATTTTTAATAAAAAATGTTTTGACGGTTACAAAAATTGTAACCGTTTGATGGTTACAACTCTAATGCTTTAATACGCCTACCGTTTACATATTTAAAGTGTTTTCCTATAAATTGAGGACAAAGATTTTGATTTTGAGGTGGATAGATTTCTTTGATCTTGTCTAAGTATTCTTTTATTATATTCCTTTCTCCGACGAGTGCACATTTGAGATTGGATTTTGTCTAAACTTTGGAGAGCAACCAACAATTGTGATTTAGCACTGAAGTCATGTCAATTTTTACTTTTAAAGCACTGGATCTTCTTTGATACAACAATGATCCATATTTAAAATTACAATTGTTGAGATACACTGTTTATCGTGCGAATTCTTTTATAAAATGATAGAAATAATCAAATATCTATTACATGATGAAACCAATAAAGTTCAAACAAGATGATAGATATTTTATGATCTCATTAGTTTATATAAACGGTATATATTTTCTAATATTAGTATGTCAGTATGTTATATGATTTTTTTCAAGTTACACATAGAATATAAATATGCTACTGTTGGAAACAAAATCCAATGGGTGAAAATACAAAATTTAAAGCGTGGTATCTACGAATTGTTTGAAGAATACCAACATATTTTGCTTCTTAAACACAAGCATGCATTTACCTAATTTTAAAATTTAGTATGGCGATTAGGTAATTTAAAATAATTATGCTTGAATGAAAAATTTTGGACCAATGTTGTTTTTCAAATTAATGATAAAATTATAAAACATTAAATTTGGGACTAATTAAAAATTGACATGTGAAATTGAAATTAAAAACAAAAACTAGCCGATTCTAGTGATGCCATGTATTCTCATTTTGACCTAAATCGAATTAGTTGGGTCCAAGGTCTAGGTCTATAGATCAACCAAATCCAAACTCATAAACTCACCTAAAAATTCTATAAATAGAAAAGTTTTCTATCATTTGAGGGGTCAACAACTTTCCACTTCATGAAGTCTAAGAGAATTCTCCCACAACAAGAAGATTCCTTGATTCTTGATGCCGAACACTTCTTAGAGATACAAGTCTCTTGAAGATGCAAAGTCTTACAAGACTTCAATTTCAAGAATATCATGCACTTTGCTACCACATCCACATCAAATCTACACCACAAATTTAACTCCATGAAACATGTTTTTCCATAGACTTTGTGTGAATCATTATAATGTGAATTTTCAATTAACTTCAGCGATAATAAGAAATTAATAAACAAAATAATATATATATATATATATTAAAAACTAACACTAAAAAACAAAAATTGGACCTCCATAAAAATCTAATGAAAAAAATGTAATCTTTTGAAACTCAAAGATCATATACAGTGCACTCAAAAACTCTAGATAAGGTATAACATTTTAAAACATAGCTATCAAATAGAAATCCTAATAAAGCTTCGGACAAAAAGATATTTTCCCCAAAATTAAACATAAAAATATAAAATGAATTGTTTTATTATTAAATTCTTACTTTAAAAAACTTATGCGGAAAGGACAAATTCGCATATCCAATTTTCAAAGCCCACCAATTGCAGGTCCAGGCCCAGTATGAGAAAATTGCCACGTGTAGGGCTGAAATTCAAGCGGACTTTTGAAGCGGGACTTCAATCCAAGGGTGCAGAAAATCGCGTCGAATAAAAGCCGAACCCCTTCCCTTCACCGAGTATAAATCGCCTCCCACGACCGTCGTTTACACTGTGCTTGCCTTTTTCCTTCCATTGCCGATCTCCGTCCGTCTAAAATCGCACTTCTCTTCATCTTCTCAATCATCAGTCGTATACAGACATTTTCCGATGGTAAGATTTCTTCTCTCTGCTCTCTATTTTTCCTCAACATTCGATAGTTTTGATGCTTCTACTGATTTTCGGTCTTATTGCTTTGCTCAGGCGCTACCAAATCAGGCCACCGTAGATTACCCTAGCTTCAAGCTTGTAATTGTCGGAGATGGTGGAACAGGTATGGACGTAGATTTATATAGTTTCAGTTTCTCGTTATCTCTTTCAGCTCAATTTGCCATGCCTGTGTAGTTTTTAGGAACCAGAACTGTATGATGCTGTTCCTCGGGTTTTTGTACCCTAACTTCTTTAGTAGAATAGAAATCACGTCTTCTTCCTGCGTTTTTCTTAGCGTATGAATTCGATTGGAGATTTTGCTGAAAACTGGTTATCGGACTAGGCTTTAGAAAGGAGTAACATGCTTCATGTGTAACCTGTGATTAGAGATTGTTAGATCTATGCATTTCTCTATTTACGTATTTTTGTTTGTTGTGATGATGCCATTAACCTCTAACGGAGGATTTTGTCTTGATCCAGGGAAGACGACCTTTGTTAAACGCCATCTTACTGGAGAGTTCGAGAAGAAATATGAACGTAAGAATGAACTTTGTTGTTAATTATTGCTTGTCGTTTAGTGAATGAGTTTTGTAAGCATGAAGTAGTATTAATATTTGGCTTGACTTGACTATGTATAGCGACAATCGGAGTTGAAGTTCATCCACTGGACTTCTTTACGAACTATGGAAAGATAAGGTTTTACTGCTGGGATACTGCCGGTCAGGAGAAGTTTGGTGGACTAAGAGATGGTTACTAGTAAGTGTTCGTGTGTTGTATCAACCGCTTTTTGATTCACGGCAATGATTTCCACTCTTGATATGCTGGTATATGTTGTTGGAGCGATATTTTCTCCATGTGGTCTGTTCACTGTGTGACTACTTCCATTGAATTTACGTGTGATTCATGTACAAATTTTTTTAGTCACCATGAAGTAGTCTATATTGTTCGTTCTAAAGTTATTGTGTGAGTCTTGAGAATCTGTGTTTTCGGTTTGAGAGGGATTTGATTACCGAGTATGTGTATTAGCTGAAATTTAGTTGTTCTTTTTGATCTTGATTTCTATTAGTTTCTACTATGGAATGGCATTATAGTCTGCTCTATCCAGTTCTTCTGGGAGCCTAATGCCTAGCTCAGTACAATGGGTGGGACTGTGGGAATGTTGTGAGATGTTTGTCCCAAGATGCCTTTTGAATTTCATCAACCTTGCTCACTAGTTCATCATGATTTCTGCTTAAGATCAAATTTCCGCTACTCTGATGTTTCTCTCTAGCCGACTTTTTGTTTAACGAGCGTGGTTATATTATGATTTATTTGGCATGTTCATGTTCAACACAAATAAGCAGTCTCAAATACTTCACTGATTAGTTTGATTTTTTTTTTAATTTCCTTCTTTCGTTCACATGAAAAAAATGAAAAATATCAGAGAATTGAAAAGATGTTAATAGAAATACTTAATTTGTTCATCATATTAAGTATATAAAGTGATTAGACATCCTTAATTTTGAGTTGTTTTTTTTTTAATTTTTTTTTGTAATCAATCGTCTTTCGAGATTTTGTCGTGGATATTGGAATTCCTTCATCGTTTCCCCACGTGCTCATTAGCTCTGCAGAAATGAGCATTTCTTATCTTATCACCCATTCATGTTGTATTTTAAATATTTGATATTAGAATAGGAATGCAGAATTTATGGTTAACCGTTGCAATATGTTGGAAGCTGAGTCTATTGTGTATTCCCAAGTTATATTCAGTTCTCTTAGAATTTGATATGGTGTCTTGTGACTTCAATTAATTGATGGTTTTTCCATGTCTGTCCTATACTCTACTTCAGTATTTTGTGATTTCAATTAATTACACTTGCTGCCACGTCTTTTTTGTCTGGCTTACTTGTGACTTTCTTGTTGCTTTGTTGACACTTCTTCAGTTTTATCTGTTCTGACAAGTTTAGCTATGTATCTGTTTTTGTTTTTTACTTACTATTACTATCCTTCGGTTTTATTTGTTCTAACAAGTGTATCAATTCTTTTTTCTCTATTTTGGATATTTCAGTATTCATGGGCAATGTGCCATTATAATGTTTGATGTCACTGCTCGTTTAACATACAAAAATGTCCCAACATGGCATCGTGATCTCTGCAGGTATCGTCTTTCTAACCCTAAGTCTATGAAACACTTGAAAACTCAGAATTTATGTGAAACTATTTTTCCTTCTACTTTTGATATGCGTGAAATGAAGAAAAATAGCAAGTACATGAAGGGACAAAAAATTCAATGTTTTTCATGTTTTTTTTTCATTGTGGTTGGTCCTAACGTTGGCTATGCTTTGCATTAGGGTTTGTGAGAACATACCCATCGTATTATGTGGAAACAAGGTGGATGTGAAAAACAGACAGGTTAAAGCAAAGCAGGTGACCTTCCACAGGAAGAAAAATCTGCAGTATTACGAAATCTCTGCAAAGAGTAATTATAACTTTGAGAAGCCCTTCTTGTACCTTGCCAGAAAGCTTGCTGGGTAAGTTCAGTTGTTTGTGTTAGTTTGACTTAATTCTGGTTAGTTGTTAGTGCTTGACAAACGAATTCGTCTTTTATTGTAACTTGCAGGAATCCGGAGCTTCACTTCGTCGAATCACCTGCCTTGGCTCCTCCTGAAGTCCAAATCGACTTGGCCGCACAAGCACAGTAAGTAACTTGCACCTGATTAAATATTTAGTCATCTGCACTTGGAATTTGCATAGAACTTAGAAGTGTAGGATTTTGGTTACTCATGTGGGTTTAGGTGTTATGACAATTATTTACTGCTTAACAACTAGGCCAACCCAGCTCCTAAAATTGGCCCTTCTAAGCTAAACATATCTTAGTATTAAAAAAAAGAAAAAAAGAAAAAAACTCGACAACCAAATTTAATAGGATTTTTTTTAGACGGGAGAACAATCAAATAATCTGAATCAGTTGGACTGAAAAACAGCCTAGTGGAAGAATGGGAAGTTGGTTTGTAGTTTTTATTAAAACAATATTGGAATTTCCTAATGAAATTCTTTCTATTTTTAGGGTATTTGTTTATTCAATTAAAAAATAGGGAAAGGGTACATTTTATTTTTCTTGTTCAAAGAATAAAATAATCCATCTTTGTTTTTGGACACTAATGTGAATATTAAAAAAAAAAAAAAAAAAAAAGGAAAAAGAACCACCCGGTGATAAGTTTATTTTATAGGATATGTCTTCGTCAATTTCTGATGATACATGTTTCTTTTTTTATGTGTCTCAGGCATGAAGCAGAATTGGCGCAAGCTGCTGCACAGCCTCTCCCTGATGAAGATGACGATGCATTTGAGTAATATGGGGGCTTTTTATAGGTGTGCTTACAAGGGTTTATAGTGATTGTGGTTGTCTAGTTGGTTGTTGGTTGTGTAATTCACTATCTGATGTGTCATAGTAGGTTTCGTTTGATATATTACTACTGTTATCGATTACAATTTTGATAAATGAAGCATTTGGACTTTTTCTTTAAATATTAGTAATATAATTTGGAACAAGAAATAAATATATTACCCTCCAAAGGTCAACTAAAATGGTTTAATACATAATTTAGTAAAATTTGGAACAAAGCGTATTGGTTGTAATCTTTGGTTCAGAGTCCTTTTTTGACCTTCGTACCGTACCCCCGTCTCCCCATTTTTGTGCTCTTGGCACTGAGAAAAGGCATCGTCTTTTTTATCATGGAGATGAATCAGCAAAGAGATATCTGAGCAAGGGAGCAACCACAGCAATGCTCAAACTGTTCCCCAGTAATGCATAACTGCAAAGAAATAACAAATCCCCAGATAGTTTTGTATCAAACGTTCTATTAATTTCTATATTTAGCTGTTTCAAACAGTAAGAATAATCTCAAATTAAATCACAAAACTACTGAACCAAGATTCCGACTTTGAAAACATCCTTGATGTTAAATCATTCACAATTAATTTTAATAATTTAAAATTTACGTCTAGAAATGTAAAAAATATTAAACCAAATTGATCTTTGAAAGATTATTGGGGTGATTTTGAACCTGATTTTCCTATTTCGAACTTCCGGACAATCACTTAAATTCTCAACTCGAGAAATCTAACATAGCTAATCAGTGATTTGATTTGACATCATCAGAATGATGAATTGTCAGAGCCTTTTGAAATCAGTAATTACCTCGCACGCTTTTAAAAAGGTCAAGAGGTCGTGTTCTTTAAACAGGAAAACTGATCGTCCTGACATCCTAACTACTTACTATGAGAGGCCTGCAGGGTCCATGAGAAAATGAAATACATACCGTTGTCTAAGGCCGATATGTTCTGGAAATTGAAAATCTTCCGGAAAGGAGTGCAAGTTAGCAACCTAATATTGATAAAAAGAAACAAAAACTACGGATTAATGAACAGCATCAACTTGAAGTTGAGAACTAATGAAAAATTTTAATAGAAAATCATCATGCACCTCTCTAGGGGTAAAATATCTGAGCTTCTGCTCTTTCAGAGAATGAGCCTTGCCCATCCTTTCAGCCTGCATTACAAGTCAGCCACAAAAGTACAATGAAAATTACAACTCTGTACTTTGTACCCCGTACAAAACGTGCAAGACTACATATTTGAAACTATTATGTCGAGGATAAAATTTTACCTCAAACGGTGCCAAAAGAGAGCCCGTACCCTTCACATATCGGTAGTAGCTTTTTGTGAAACAGCAGCATCGCCTTGAGTCGGGATATACAATATCTAAATTCTTTTAAGGATCTAGTCCATAGTCTACATTGAGTAATGGTGATGAGACAATACAGATCATACTATAACAATTAAACATACAAAATGACTGGATACCCATGGCACTGCCCCATCTATCTATCAAACTGGACGGGACAACATACTGATTTAAAGATTCAAGGTCTTGCTCATCCAGATCCTTGTCTTTCTCCAATGCAACCTCTCTGGGGATACTACTGGCATCATGAAAACTTAACTCGTTGTGATGGTTGGAATTGTCAAGAAACCTACATATCGGCTCACAAGAGAGCAGCAACTTATCAGAAGTCGCTTGCGATCCATGATTTTCAATGATTTCTATGTTGGCATCATTCTCGAGTAATGGGCTTGGAGACCAAAGAAGTTGACTATTATATAATTGCTTCTGAAAGGATAAAGGCTTCCTTTTAGCCTGCATAAGTATAAGGATACCATAAAAATTTGGAGGCTACAGTTTAGGTCAGTAATAAAACACATCTTTCCTAAAATATATAAAAAAACAAATGTGATAAGATCTGCCTTGAAACACTTAATTCACAGACAAGTAATAAGGTGGATTCATAATATGTCATGAACCTACAGTTCAACAAACGGAGTGTAAAATGAAGATACATCGATTTCTCTCCAGCCATAACCAGAGAAAAGCCATGGTGAAGTTTAACTGCAATATTTCCTTTTCTTTGCAAAATGGATGATCAATATGAATAGATTCCATCAAAGTCAGAAGAACTCCAGCCATGGCAATGGGTAAATAGGCCTTGATTCATTTGGTTCCGGGTTTGAGTGATCTCAAGAGGGAAGAATCCACAAGTACCTCGAATAACTTGGCTATCTTGTAAGTTTTCATCATTTACATTTCAATATAGTCGATTGTGTTTGGGTTCCTATAAGGGCACTGTACAAAGAAATGCATCACTGATTCTCCACTATGATAGGATTGCTGTGATCGTATCTTTAATGGCTTTAAACAAAATTTATCCCTAAAGTGAATCAACGGATGGTTTAGAAAATCTTAACCCTATTAAAAGTAAAATATAATGATGAGCAAGTAAAAGCAAATTTTAACCCTAAAGTTTAGGAAATGGTTTTAAACAGTCTTTGGATTGTTGTGCTTACATAGAAAAATGATGAGCAATTAAAACCTTTAATGGAGCATCATCTACGTCTATTTTCAGTGCATGGCAAAACTACTATTTTCTCTCCACTTTATTGGATCATGCAGTATCTTTACCTGCTTATTCATTAAAGACCCAGTCCCAAAACAAAATACCACAACACCAATATCTGCTCCTCCGCCTTGTTCTGTATTATCTCCGTCTTCATTGTTGTTGAAGTAGGCATAAACTAGTAAAGAACCAGAAAATCCACAACATCAGGAAACAGAGGAATAGAATCTCCACCCCTCTTCTTCCTCAACAACCTCCATGCTTTCCTTCGTTTTAATCTTTCGTGGCAGTTGTGATATTGCATTTGACAATTTGTCTAGCCTTGTTTCTAACTTAGACTCATGTGGGTTAATGGCTAAAAGTAAGGCACTTATCAAGACTAAAAGTAAGGCACTTATCAAGATAAGGATGGTGGTGGCACAATCAAAATCCTTTTCTTCAGTTTTGATATGGGAAGAATTCAACAGTTTCAATATTTGGTCAGTCAGTTGGTGCCATCAGGACAGAAGTAGTCACACGGGCTATAAAAGTGCATCGAGTGTATGCCAAACCATTAGCTGAAGATGTCCCTGAGAAGCGGGAACCTTTTCTTTTTATGCCCCCTTCTCTCGATTCTTATTCTTCATCTAGTTTGCATGAGTATTCTCCCTCGGAACCCCGCAGTCACAAAGACTGAAAACTCCACCCTCATTGCGGAAAAATTGTGGCACCACATTCACCTTTCATGTGGTTGGGGATGGGTGCATCGATATGCAACTTTCTGTAGCAGCCGTGGAGAAGGTGGGAGGAGGTGGGAGGAGTTAAAAGTTCCTATAGGGGCAACATCTAGTGCCTTTGTTTGGATGTTGATGATAAGGAGGAGGAGGCTATGACATAACATGAATGGTACCCAAAAAAATCACTAGAATTTCAAGTAATTAAAACAATTGCCTAAGAACTAAGAAGCCAGTTAAATTTTATTTAATGTCATCAGCAACAGAAATTGATCCTATGACCCTTTAATGTTCTTTTCCTAAACTTTCCAGGTAAAAATACTGCTTTTAGGACTTAAAAGATGCATCATTTTTCCAAACATCGAAAACTAAATGGTGTTCTTCCTTGAAACATGTGATGTGATATTGATTTTTTTTATCCGTGTTTGGTCCAATATGGGCACGTCTATACTATTCTCATGAGACAACCACCTAACCCAACTACATTTGGTTGACAAGGTAATTCGCAAAATTTAAATGTTAAGTAGGTAACTAGCATGGCTTAAACCCACTCTAACTGAACCCTTTATTATTGTTAACCCATGCTGGTCTGTACGGTTGAGGTTATAAATCATCAACGACAGAAAGTTAAACTACATCGCCACTGAAACTAGCAATGTTTTCTAATGGCATCAAAAGCTCCATGAAATTGTGATATTGGGGAAATTAAATAGGAAAGGAAACTGCTAAACAATAAAAGGATGAAGCCAGGTAAGAATGGAGAGAAAAGGAAGTGAGGAAAGTATGCTACCAGACAGAAGTACCGCGGTCTGGAATATGGGACACCAAATTGCATTGGGCTTAAAATAAACTCCTGTCTAGAAAAACCAGCCTTTTCCAATATCTCGATCATTTTTGTATGCGTGTCAGATGTCTGCAACAAAAAGGAAGGCATCTAAAGTATGATGAAGAATCAGTCAAATAAATTTCAGTGCAACAGATGAGTTCAAGCAAAATACCTCAAAGCCAACAACGTTTTCCATGAATAACATTACTGGTGGCCTTGATGCTTGTAGCATCAACTCAAGAATTTTGAGGAATGAAAATGCCCGAGCATCGCCAGATTGCTTTTGTAGACCTAATTATATGATCAATGATGCACAAACTAGAAAAAGCTTAGCTCCAACATTCAACAAGCTTTTTGGCTACAACTTATAAATCAATGAAATTCTATCTAGGAGGTACCTTTTACAACACTATTACTCTAGTACGGATAATAGATGAAAAGCAAAAGCAATTAAATGCAGGAATATATGAAATAATTGATTGAAGCATGGAAAAAAATGTGCAGCATCTCCTTAATACAATAAAAGAATTTCGATCTCATTTCATGATTTTATATATTGCTTACAGATATATTTAGATAACTTGTATAAAAGATATTACATCAATGAAAAAAGTATATTTTATTTTATAAGATTTTACTTTGCACTCTGCTTGTCATGAATCTCCCGTTTATGATTAAAACATTATTCCTGTCCCACCATACTCAAGTGAGAATTTTTTAAAAAAAAAATGGAAACAAAACTTTTCATTTTCATTGATGAGATGGAAAGAGACTAATACTCAAATTACAAATAAACATAGTATATAGGAAACAAGAACTAGAAGTAGGGGATCGGCAAGCGGACCAAGATATTTCAATTAAGTTGAGACATCCCTAATAGTAGTGCCCTCATCATATCCCAAAAAATACAACTATTGAAAGTAGGTACAATATGACATAATGGTATAATTAATTTGAAGACATGAAAGCAATCCAATTGAAACAAATATCCTGAATGGACTGGGAACATCATGTTGAGGCTAAGAGAATTGGAAAACATTTATCATAATTCATGAAAAATTAACTAAGAAACTCAACTTTGTATAAAAATATTGTGGAGATTGGAATATGAAGTCTAATATATAACTAGTTCAGTTCCAAAGCATGCTCCCCAATGATAGTTGACAAGTAGAAATTTCTCATTCTATCACCGTGCTTTATAAATAATAAAGTTTATAATAAACTGCAGACGATATAAATTATTTATTTACTTCTCAATCGTCTGTAAAACATACCTTGTCTAGTATATGGTTGGCAAGGAGGTGAAAGAAGCCAAACGTGAGCGTGGTGGCTGTCGATATCAGCAGCAGTCAGACTTTCAATATTACCCTATCCAAATAAAGTGCTTAGAAAAGAATGAAATGGGCAATTTATTTGAAAACATCACGAAGTTTATCCCAATATTATGCAAACTGAAGCAGGTTAAAATTAAAGCAACACGGCACGTTTGGATAATGTCGAGCTGTATGCTCTGTTTTGTTCTTGCCAAGAAAACAGCCTCATAAATGTTAGTTTTGATTCCAAAAGGGGATAAAACTGAACAAATCATTTGCACTACATCAACATTTACAAACATTCATATCATCTCTTTGTCCACTTGAACGGAAGTATAGAAAGTCAATTTATTGCAACCACAGAGGCTAGAAGCAGACAAGTGGTCTAATTTAGCACAATCCAAGGATAAGGAGAGGGAAAAAAGTTCTGCACCTGTCAATTGCAGAACTCTTCAGTGTTGTTAGAAAGAGTGGGCAAGGCAAGCCTAACAAAGGTCTTGCTCTTACCTTGCCTACTACTACGAACAGCTTTCCCTATTTCTCAAGTTCCAAATAACACACATTCTAACAAAACTATGTAATGGAAAGTGACATTGGTCCTTCGTCATTTGAGGTGAAACCAACAAATTAACTTTTACCATAAAAGGAATAATTAAGAGACCAAAATCTCTAGTTTCTTATATGAACTAGGATGTTCTCCCCTTACCTCCAAGACCAATCATATTCAAGTACCAAGCAACTACAACTAACTTTTGATTCTCACATACAAATAGAGGTGAACTCGAATTGAAGAGGGAAAATGGTAAAGATCTCTATGCGTGGTGTTTGATGAAGCTACTTGAAGAAAATGATAAAATTTTATGTCAAATAGAAATTTACTATTATAAATTATTTTTACTAAGCTCCTTAGTCTAGACTCCAAACTAGATTATAGATCCAAAAACTAAGGATGCTGGACCTATGTCATTGGGAGAAATGAGAATTCAAGGGCTCTCCATGGTTCAATTTTTAATCTCTAAGTTTTTCGTCTTTTTTTATAGCTCTTGTTTGCTTTCTGAATCTTACCATTAGCTAGACTAAGCACATAGGGTCGCTTTTCACCATAACTAAACTTATAAGGAAAACCCAACACTCTTAGTTAAAGAAAAGTTATGCAGGCAAAATGTAAGAATTTCTTCGCGATCCTAAACGTCTGGAGTCCAAATTAGATAATATATTCAAGAATTAAGGATGGCAGACCAGGAAAAATGAGAATTCGATTGAGAGCTACCATGCCACGTCATTGTAGAATTCAAGGATTCTCGTCCGTTTTCTAGACTCAAATTTTGTTTCCTTCTTCAAGCTCTTTTTTGCATTCTGAGTCTTACCAGTAGCTCAACGCAACCAAGCACAGAGGGTCACTTTTGACCACAACTTGTATAAGAAAAAAGCAACACTCCTACTCAAAGGAAGTCTTACATGAACTGTTACATGTCCTTGTACAAAGCTTATAGTTTGACAATTCAAAGAAAAAGAAAATAATCCACCACGCTAGTCATTTGAATTAGAGATTCGAACACAAATGCTTCACATAGCTACCATATTCACCACTACGCTGTGAGTTCATGCTATCATCAAATTGTAGTCTTATCACCAAAGAGATACGTCCATCAGTCAGAGGGAGATAATTCCCAACGAAATAGAGAAAGCTTGGTTTCAACATTCAATAAATTCAACTTCAATCTACTGCTTAAACCACGATAAAGAGGAATTAGCATCTCGTTTCTCAATGAACAGAGTAGTTTCGTTATCTATACTGAGAAGCAGCAAGACTTTACTCCTCCGACAGAGAAATAATGGAATCGTTCTCCATATTATAAATAATAAGAAGAAAACAATGTCAACAAAATTCAGGACGCTTTTGCTTTGGAAGTTCAAACGGAAGTCCACAACTATAGGCATCTGAATCAGATATTCCAACAAAAACACTTCATATAGCTATCGTACTGCCCGCTTACTTTGTGAACTCATACTAGCTATAAATCGTAATCTCTCCTCTTATCACTTCCAAAATATATCGCTAAGTGTGCAGGAGGTAATTCTTCACAAACTAGAAAATCTAAGCTCCAACATTCAACAATTTGAGATTCGATCTACTTAAACCACGACTGGGAATAATTTATTTAATTTCGTTGTTTCTATTGAGAAGCAGAGAAAATATACACCTGCAATAGAAAGCAAATCGTTCTCAACACGAGGTAGAGAAGAAGATTCTGCGATACCTGGTACGGACGATCACCGAAATTGTGCTCGTAAACATCGTTTGCTTTGTCGTTAATATCAAAAGCTTGTACCACTTTCGCAGCGATGCCGGCACTCAGCAGCGAGTACCTCTGTTAGAATTCAATGCACAAACAAAGCCTCTGTAAAGATATGCGCCTGAGATAGAAAGGAAGGCAGAGAGAGACGTAAGGGAAAAGAGTACCATGCCACCAATGCCGCTGTAGAACTCGAGTACTCTCCATGGTTCCTCTTGCAGCTTCGGAAGAACCTTCTCCATTTACGTCGGTTATTCCGCCCCGCCGGCGCGGAATCTTTGTGCAGTAATCAGGCTAAGGCTTCCATGGATTGTGTAACATTTTAATTATACTTGATGAATAAAATTATATTTTGTAAAGGGAAATTTGCACCGATGACCCAATTTTTTGGTCCAAAATGTTAAATGACCCATTTTAAAAAAATAATGTTAATTGACCTTCTGCGGACATCATCGTCATTCCAAATTACATAAATTACCCTTACACTAGCCTCACGAGGTAAATCTCGCTATCGTCTGATTAAACGCTCTCACTCTCGCTTGAAATTCCCTGATTTGATATGATTCCTCGTCAGTGTACGAATTATTTGACAATTTTCACGACGAAAGCCTCAAATCAAATCAATAATATCAAAACATAATACAATGGTGATTTCTTTAAACTTTAATCTCTATTTCAAAGGTGATTACTTCTCTGGTTTTCGACGGTGTTTTGTTGAACGAAGATTTTTCAAATTTCCAAGACGAGGCTTTCTCGTAAAGGAACAACTTTTTCATAAAGGTGAATTATTTTGAGTCTGTTTAATTATTTTTGCTGTGTTATTTATGGAAATGTAGCATTACAAAATTTTGTATTGGGAGAGAGTAAGAAAAAGGAAAAGTAAGAGAGAAAGGAAGAGTAAGAGAGAGAGAGAGAGAGCGAGAGAGAGCGAGAGTGCACTTCAATTGCTTGTACAGCTTAATGACAATTGTTTTCTTGCTTTGTAGGATGACAGAAAAGTATCTATTTATACGATTTGGAGGTGATTTGAATGAGAATGAAAGTTCGTATATTGGGGGACAGTTGAAAGGAATCGTTATGCCTCATACATTGAATTATGAAGAACTTAAATCTCGCATTTACAGGGTTACAAATGTCAATTCTTCAGAGTTTGATCTTATCCTCAAAGTTAAATATAAACTTGGATTTGAAGCCCCTCCACAATGCATAATGAATGATGATGATGTTCACTTCCTTCTTTTGCAATAAGAGCTTAGTAGACTTCAGATAGTTGTAACGTTGAAGTCTAATCAGGACGAAAGGGTTGGAATGGGGTTTGGAAATGTGAGTTATGATGATACGGCTGTGGATACGAGGAATCATATCAGTTTCGTCGGGAAGAGGATGATATTCCATTGTTTACCAACACTGTACCATCAACATTCAATTATATGGATTGTGGTCCTTCAGTGGATATGAATGAGCAATCAGTAGGATTGAATGAAATGGATCATGATCATGGAAATGTGTGTCGTTCTATAGCAGCTTCAGTGGTTTCACCATCTGTGTCTTCAAGTCATAGGACAAAGTTGATTATGCCTGACACCTCTTCATGTGGGACAGAGGACGTTGAAGTTAGTCAACTATTTTTTAGCAAAAAGGACTTGAATAATGAGATTATCTATTCTGTCCATCAACAAAAAATTTGAATTTAAGGTCAGGAAATCAACCAAATCTTTGTTCACTGTCAAATGCATTGGGGAGACATGTAAGTGTATCCTTCGTGCAGTTAAAATGGAAGGGTCTGATATATTCAAGATCACAAAGTATTGCAGTTCGCACACATGTTCCATTGGAATTTTGAATCACGACCACAGACAAAGCAACTGCTATGGTTGTTGGTCAGCTCATTAAAGATAAGTTCACGAGAATAGGACGTATTTATAAACCTTGTCATATCGTTGAGGATATGAGAAGAGATTATAGCATGAACATAAGTTATGATAAAGTGTGGCGTGCAAGGGAAGTCGCATATGATCTAACTAGAGGTACTCCACAATACTCATACTCCATACTACATGCTTATGGAGAAGCGCTAAAAATAGAGAATTCGGGTACAGTCTTTGAGATCGAACTTGAAGATGAGGTGCATTTCAAGTATATGTTTATGGCATTAGGGCCTTGTATTAGAGGTTTTGCAAGTTGTCGGCCTTGTATTATTGTTGATGGGTCGCACTTGAAAGGAGAATAAAAAGGCACCATGTTGCACGGAAACAATCAATTATACCTACTTGCATATGTAATAGTGGACAATGAAACCGATCGATCATGGAAATGGTTTATGTCAAACTTGAAATGCAGTATCAGAGAACTCGATAATCTGGTGTTTGTGTCTGATTGAATGGTATTTATCGACAATGTTATTCGTGCATTTTTTTCCACAACATTTCACGGATTGTGCACATGGCATATAGAACATAATCTAGTTACAAACTTTAAGGATAGCACGGTTGTTGGGATATTTAGAGATGCAGCAAGGGCATTTCGCATGACAGAGTTCTAGACAAAATGGGATGAACTCCGCAGTTTTAGAGACGGTGTTGTCACGAAATATTTGGAAGATATCGGTCTTCAAAGGTGGGCACAGGTTTACCAAATAGAACGAAGATATGATAACATGACATCTAACTAGGGGTGAAATCGGTTTGGTTTGGTTTGGTTTGATGGCCAAATCGAACCGAACCAATTTAATTCAGTTCAGTTCGGTTTCAAGAATCGGTTTAAGCTTTTTTCGACGAAGAAGAAGAAGAAGAATTGGCCTGGTCGATGAAGAAGAAGAAGAATCAGCTTGGTCGATAAAGAAGAACCAGACGGTCTGGTCGAGTCGTCGACGAAAAAGAACCAGACGAAAGAAAAACTCTGGTACATATCTGATTTTGTAAGGCGGTCTGGTAACAAAGACGAATGGCGGCGGTCGACGAAGAAGAACAGCGGTAGAAACCCTAGTTGGTACATATCTGATTGGCGAAGGGGAAGGCAATTGCGAAATCGATAGCGTGAGCTGTGAGGAGGGTGGAGGGCGGCGCTCGAGTGCTGAAGGTGAAGTGAGTTTAAATTAGGTTATTTATTTATTATTAAATAAATATTAATATTATATATATATTTATATATAAATGGTTCGGTTTGGTTTAGAAATCTATTTTCAATCCTTGAACCGAACCAAATCGTTTAAATTTGATTCAACAACCCAACGAACCGCATCGAACTGAAAAATTCGATTTTGATTATAATTCGGTTCGATTTGAGCAGATTTTTTGTCCACCCCTACATCCAACAATGCATAGTGTTTCAGTTCCTTAACTAAAGAGTATCGACTAAGGCCCATATTATGTTTGATTAACATGTTAGAGGAATGCTCCAATCATGGTTCTACGAATGGAGGAATTACTAGGCATCTCGAACGACATTGCACTCCGACTACTGTGAAACCCGATTGGCAAGTGAGGCCAATAAGGGCAGACGATATTGAGTGGAGTCTATTGATTGTTATCAGGTACACGTATGAGATAATCGATTGGACGGTATTGTCAATCTTCACACGAAGGAATGCACGTGTAAGGAATTCGATTCACTTGGTATCCCGTGTTCACATACAATTATTGCTGCCAAGGAAAGAAATATACCCATCCACAGTTTTTGCAGTTGATTTTATACAATGGACTCTTTAATGACTGCGTATGCAGAGCCTATAAATCCACTTAGCCACATATCTGAATGGAAAAGACCTACTGGATACATAGAAAAGATTATATTTCCTCCGAAGTTTGTGCCACAAGTCGGGTGATGGAGAGTGAGAAGAATGCCATCCATAGGAGAATTTTACAGACAAATGAAACGTGGTCGGTGTGGGAATTATGGGCATAACCGCCAAAATTGTACTGAACCACTTACAATCGTGCGATGTGCTGAAAATGCTAGAAACCGAGACACAAACACCCCTCATCCAGTTTAGTTTGTAACTAACTTGTAGCATTTCATTTGTTATAAATACCATTGATCATTTTTTCATACGTCATACTTGTAACATACTTCATACCTTTTCATACTTGTAACATACTCCATACTTTTTCATACTTCAGACTTGTAACACTTCATACTTTCATCTTGTAAACAAAAAACAATAATAAGCTGAAGTATTTATATAATAGCAATCTTCATACTCTCTCAATCTTCATACTCTTTCCATCTTCATATTCTCTCAGTCTTCATACTTGTAACAAAAAATATTAACTTCATACTCTCTCAATTTTCATACTTGTAACAAAAATGGATAACTTCATACTCTCTCAGTCTTCATACTTGTAACAAAAAACAATAACTTTGTACTGATGACGGGAAATTAGAAGTCAATTTTACTCGACAACTAAAATCCCGTGGACGCGGTATGCAATGCATGTTCCTAAGATATGTGTTGATAGTCATGCGTCGATGGTCATGCATTGGAATGAAGATGCGTTAATAAATGTATGCGATGACCATGCATCCTGTCACAAGTTTTCTTGCGCTCACGCCAAGTATAATGCAAACGCAAGTTTCTCGGGTAATTCGAGGTCAAACACAGGGACTTGTAGCTGTATGTATACGGTAATGTGCGTGCGGCGGTTTGAATAAAAGAATGGAAGGGAGGTTGCTAAGTTAACCCTACTCCTACTCCTATCTAACAGACAACGCAAGGAGAATGTGCATGAGACGTAGAGATACGAAAACACTTGGCATGAAATAAATGTATGGAAAAATAGATAAAATGTAGAGATGATTTCATTGCAACCCTTAAGAGTGACCGCAAGGGCAACCTTAGTCAATGCAAACCATGCGATCATGCTACACACACTAAAAGCCTAAATCTAGGACGTATGCGGTGTATATGCATAAATGTCGAGATGACTGCATATCGCCACCATATCCTACTTCTTGGACGCATACAATCCATACTGTAGGATGCATACGCTGTGTGAAGCAAATGGAGCTTATCCTTAAGTTCCCCATTCTTGCCTATGCGTTCCAATTCGCTCTCCCGAGTCTTAGATTTATGTTTTAGACTTCTCTCCCAAGTATGCCTAAATGATGAACGATGCACTCATAGGACAAGGGAACTGCATGAACTTTGCTGACTTAAGATTGTTACTAGCCCTAGTGAACAATGCATACATTGCTTAATGCGTCCAACCACTTACTCTCCCGAGCAGTTGATTGTTGCTGACTTCACTCATAGACAAGCAATGCGTTAGCCTATAGACAGGCGTTGCAACAACTTCACACTAAGAAAATAAGATTACTCACACACTCGCGCAACGCACACCTCTCAGTGGGTTGCTACATGCTTCATATCCTTAATCCACATGACTAAGTATGCGATACCCAAGCAATCCCACTAAATGTTGCAATGAAAGTAAAGATGCTAAGCAAAGAAGATGGAGATGGAGTCGAAGGAACAGAGAAATGCATTGAAAACAAATTGTATTAATTCCTTAATCACAAAATGTCATATAATACAATATAAGAAAAGAAAGGAAAATGAAATGACCGGCTGGAAGCAAAGACTTGCTTCCAACGGATGTGCGTCAAGGCTGGCGGTGGTGCCATGGATGGGTGGAGGAGTTGACTCTCTTGAGATATAGCTCCGGTCGTCACTCGGAATGGATGAAGGAGGTGAAGAACTCTCAGCCATCTTCTCACGCAGTTTGTCTGGATCACGGGGAAAATCCCCGGTCTACAAGGATCATCCCTGGATAACTTGAATTTCTGCTCATCGACTTCTATTTATAGAGCTTGGGTTGCCGACAACATTAATTGGACTGCTCTGAGTCTGACATTCGGTGCGTTAGTCCTTTCTGAACCTCTGCTACTAATGGGTGGTAGGTGAAATGTCAACATCATCTTTTGGTTTTTCTCGAGGTAGATGCGTTAATGCATTCATTCTACCAACCTTGCGTTGATCCCAATAGAATGCGTTGTCGCGTAGCCGCAATCATTCAATGACCGCATTCGCTTAATACCGCAACTCTACATGATGACCGCAATCGCTTGACGAGCGCAACTCCCATGCGATGGACACATATGGCAGATTACCGCAACATCTATGCGTTGTCTCTTATACACATCTAGATGTGTATAAGAGCTTTGCGATGGAGTGTTTCTCTGCATGCGGTCATCTATGCGGTGGTCGCGGTGGTCCGGTTTCCGCGTTGCGTCCATTTCCTGTTTTGGTTACAAAAATAGAACATCGAACGCATAATAACGCAAAATAATGGGTTAGTTGAGATTCAACATGTTGATCGACACAAGCTCATTTTCTCGTAAATTTCTATCATGATTGCCGCATATTCTGCTTAACAACCTTCATAATTCTAAGTAAAAAGCCTAAGATGACATGCATTTCTGCATGTCATCACATACTCTCTCATCTTCATACTTGTAACAAAAATGGATAACTTCATACTTTCTCAGTCTTCATACTTGTAACAAAAAACAATAACTTCATGCTCTCTCAATCTCGCTCTCTCTCAGCATTTCGCTCTCTCTCAACATCTCGCTCTCTCTCAACATCTCGCACTCCCAATCTTTGAACTTTGAACCTTGGACCATATAATGTTCTATATACCATTGATACAATAAAAAGAGCAGTAGCTCAATTATGCATGTTCTGATAAAATTATGATATTGAACTTTGAACTTTGAATTTACATAAAAAATACATGTTCAATTATACAATGAAAAGAGTAGTAGCTCCATTATACATAAAAAATGCATGTTCTGATAAAATTATGATATTGAACTTCGAACTTTGAACTTACATAAAAAATATATGTTCAATTATACAATGAAAAGAGCAGTAGCTCCATTATACATAAAAAATTCATGTTCTGATAAAATTCTGATATTAAACTTTGAACTTTGAACTTACATAAAAAATATATGTTCAATTATACAATGAATGTTTTTATATACATAAAAAATAAATGAATGTTTTTTCATACATAAAAAATACATGTTCCATACACATAAAAAAATATGGAGTGTTTGCCCATGGTTGACACGCTAACTGCATCCTATATTCACTCATCTTTTCTTGAGTGATTACGGATGGATCAACACCAGTCACCAGGTGTTCTAGTAATTTGATTGCGAATATGCCACAATCAAGCGTTATGTCGACGTTCATAGGTCGCGAGATTTTCCAACAGGCTATGGATAGGTCCGACTTTGAACGATCCATGTTACAGTAGTGAAGTAGGGATGGTACTGTGACCGTCAATGGCTCTAGCCAATTCACCAGCCTTGTCATTAATGTTATGATAGAACTGAATCGAACACGAATATGTGGCCTTTGTTAATGTCCATTTCAAGGCCACTCCAGTGGTCATGTATTCGTATAAACGAAATCCACATCTGCCCATTTGACATCGAATTTACCGGTGACGTAGTCCTTATACGTGTCTTCATCTTCCCATGCTAGGGCAACCTCCAGAAGTGACTTATTCTTTATTCGTTTAATACCCCGCCACGAGCATTAAAGTGACTCTGTCAAATAAAATGAGAAGTTAAGTAAAGAAGTAAAGACTAGGAAACTTAGCGAAATGAGAAGTTAAGAAACGAAATAACAAAATTTACTGTTATACTAATCGGCAAGATGGTGAACTTGTGCATGCACATGTCGAGCCGAGTATAAAATTTATCTTTCATAAAATAAAATAAAGTATTTATGGTCTGCACGAAAAATTAATATGTCAGTAAAAGTACAAGATAACCAATATATAAAGATGTAAAGACTAGGAAACTTACATCGCACTCGACCAATGAATTCAGGGTAATCAACTCCTTGACGAATTGCTTGGCGAGTGGTTTAAAGGAGTTTTCTCGAACCTCATTGTCTGTATTGTCGTCTGAGATCCAACCCATCATTTCTGTAAGGATATTGTGTGGAACATTGTGTGCTACGTTATATGTGACGATCACTCTGGATAGTGACGTTGCTACACCTGGGAGAGGATGCTTAACCATACTTTTCTTCTTTACTTGGGCTGGGGGTGTATATTTATCAATAGGTTTTCTTTTACGACTAATTCTTCGAGATTCCTACATAAACAAATAACAAAACATTACTCATCAAGAAATATAAAAATATAAACAAAGATTACTGATCAATAAATTACTCACCAGTGGAACTCCTTCTGTGGTCTAACAATCTCATAAGTGTCGGCCTCTGGGATGCCAGACATGTCAGCCTCTGTATGTGGCATGGTGAGTAAGGTAGACATGTTGGGCTCTGTTTGTGGGACGTTGGCCTCTATAGGTTCGACGTCAATTGGTGATGTCGTGGTAGTATCGGGTTGTACAGGGCGGTGGGAGTAGGTGAAGTGGTGGTATCGGGCTGTAGAGGGGGGATGAGATTGTCAGAGGCAGTCGCATCATTGGTATCAAGATCCCGAGATGGGATGGGTGACTTAGTCGTCTCCTCATTCACCGTGGAACCCTTCAATTAGTAAAGTAAAATGATGAGTTCACGAACATGTAAAAGCTAAACACATAAAGACATAAAATGATAGTAAATGCAAACCTTGCACATAGACTACAACAATGACAGGATGGCCGATAATTGCCCTTTCATGTCCATTATGTTTTCCTCCATACTGGATACACGACTATCTGAACCTGATATACGACCATCCAACCTCAATAGCGAGCTATCAATGGTTCGAAGGTACGAATAAATAGACTCGTCGAGATTGGCTCCCTCCCTGCGGCGGGAAACACATTCAGGACACTTCTCATCCACAGGTCGCTCTCTACAGGAGTCCGCAAGATAGGCATCAAGTTGGTTCAATTCGTCCTCCTCGCGTACGTCCCCCATCACATCATGGAACATATCATCACTAGGTGTGTATGTCCCTCCTCCCACCCTTCCATATTCAGCATCCTCATGCTCAGAATACTCGGGTTCATCCCCTCCCTCCACCCTGACAACTTCATCATTGTCATCTCTATGATGATCATCGCCATCACTTTCACTTTTAGGACTACCCCTATCACTAGTTGACCTATTGCCACTTTCAGAACTATCATCATCTGCACCTAGCTCAAATATAGGTCGTCTGTCCACTAGGGTATCCCGAAACTCCTTTTCAGCGTCTGACATAACAGTCTCTCTTTAATCTTTATCTGCATTAACAACCCAGTAAACTAGTTAGTGTCAATTTAACGACCAGATAAACATATTATGCATAGAGTAAATGTACATTGTTAGACTCGAATATCTCTCTCTCGAGTACTTTGAAGGACATTGAGTGGGAGCATGACCATAGTAATATGCGGGGTAAAGCCACCTTGCTCCTTCGCTCTGCAATGTTTCCAGCTATTAATGAAGCTAGGATCTCGTATGTCCATACCTAAATAAAATTAAAATATATTAAGAATAATAGTAATGTTAGATCAAACGACACGATTATTATGTTAAGTAAATTTACCTGGAACGCTTATGGAAATCCACGTAAGGAGTACTTCACAACGTAGCTTTTATTTCCTTTGACCCTCGTTTTGTATAGACTGGTCTTATCATTCAACGCAGTCTTTAGGGCATCCAATGTTCTCTCCCAAATAATGGTATCCCAATCAAGACTATTGTAGTACTCCAAGTTTTGAACGTCCTTGAAACGTTTGAGGTCCACTGCATTTTTCTATTTGTTTTTTCCCATCATTGCGACCTCAGTATAGTAAACTAGGTTGATCTTCACAGCATCATCATCATTTTCAAACTCCAAGTCCTTGTATTTTTCTTCAAGTTGACGGAGGTGTAAAATGTCCTTCGTCACTTGATTACCAAAATACTTGATAGTAAGTTCATACGAGGGCTGTTGGTTCTAATCAGCTCGTGTTGGGGATTGCCACAAACCAGTCATCAACAAAAGGACATCCTTTGAAAAAGTAACAACCTTCCTACAAACAGAGAATGACATTGAGTCTGATCTTGTCCTCTTCACTTCTCTCAGCAACATGTGATGGATAATTGGGTTGTTAAACACCATGTCAACGTCTACAAATCGCCAAAAACTGTTCTCTTAAACATGTCCAACTGCCTTGGCGTAAGCTTCTCTTTTACAATTTTGTTTGCATTAGCAATATGGGCCAAGTTGGTTACTTGACCGGAAAATCGGTCGACTTTGGGTATTCTGAAACGTGTTGCCATCTTAAATCACTCCTGCATGAAATAAAGATTCAATCAGTAGACTCCTTCAGGAAAAAAAATGTAAAACAACATTCTGTTTAAATCTCGCTGGATTCGCTCTTGCTAGACTTGCTCTCGCTCTTGTCGTTCTGTCTAGTTTCTGTCTCTTATACACATCTAGATGTGTATAAGAGACAGGTAGACTCCTTCAGGAAAAAAAATGTAAAACAACATTCTGTTTAAATCTCGCTGGATTCCCTCTCGCTAGACTCACTCCCGCTGGTGTCGCTCTCTCTAGTGTTGCTCTCTCCGATATCACTCTCTCTGGTGTCGCTCTCACTTATCTCGCTCACATTCTATCTTTTTACTCGTCTTCAACCACATAACACATCGAAAACCAGAAAAACAAACAAAAAAACCATAGGTTCACTTATCTCACTCACATTCGCTCTCTTCGGTGCCGCTCTACCAATTTTACTCTCACTTATCTCGCTTACAAACTCTTTCTACTCGTTCTACCAATTTTACTCTCACTCATATATATTATTTTGGGTTTAAATTTTTGGGACAAGTGGTTTGGAGATTTAAATTTAAGTTTGGAAGTCGTTTGGTTTAGAGGTTTAAGAGATTTACTTTTTGGAAAATGGAATAAAATATGTATTTATACAATAAATAAGTAAATATGAGAGGGTTATTGGAGTTGTTGGGATTAGGGTTTTAAAGGGGTTTATTTATATGTTAGGGCTACCTCGTTAAGCATGCAAAAAGAGGAAATTTGGGCCAATGACCTAATATGTAGACTCATAATGTCAATCGACCTTCTGCTGACATTATCACGGTATGAGATTACAAGAATTGCCTCTGATAATCGTCTCGCTCTCGCTGTCCATTTTTCTTCCATCGCGATGTGATTGTTTGTCACTGTACGATTATTTGACAATTTTCACGAAATCTGTCTACAACTTAAAATCGTTAACACACATCAGAATATGTAACAATGAATTCTTTAAAATCTAAACTTCATTTGAATTGTCATTTTGTTGAATGAAGGTTTATTGAACAAGGTTTTTCATAGCGAAGATTTTTTAGAACCAAACGGAGTTTTCAGAATGGAACAGACTTTTCTTGAACTTGGTTTCATTGGTGTTTGTAGAAACGTGGTCTCAAAAAAGGTATGTAAATAGAAATTTTAAATAGCACAACGAAAGAGGTGTGAGAAACAGCGACAGCGAGAAAGGTGGGGAGAGAGAGAACAACAGCGAGAAAGGTGGAAAGATCGACATTGAGGAACAGTGAGAAAGTGAGATTGAGCAACAGCGTGAGAGCAAAAGCGAGATTGAGCGAGAGCGAGATACAGCGAGAGCAAGAGCACTTGGGAGCGACAGTGAGAGAGATCTATGTGTATTACTATCTACTTAATAAAAATGTTCTCTTGCTTTATAGAATGACAGAAAAGTGTGTACTAATTCGATGTGGAGGTCATTGGGATGAGAACCAAAATTTATATGTTGGAGGCGAGTTAACAGGAATCGTTATGCCTATTACCTCGAAATATGAGAACTTAAAGCTCACATTTTATATTGTTGCAAATGTAAGTTGCTCAGAGTTTGATGTTGTTATGAGAGTTAAATATAAGCTTGACTTTGAAGCCCCTCCATGGTACATACGGAATGGCGGTGATGTTCACTTCCTTCTTTGTCGGGACGATCTTTCTAGAGTTCAGCTATATGTAACGCTAAAATCATACCACGATGAAAATGTGAATATGAGTCATGATGGTATAGGTGTAGACAGACAATACGAGGCATCATATGAGCTTAATCGAGAAGAGGGTGATATTCTATTGTCTATGAACACTCAACCATCAACATTATCAATCGACAATGGCAGCATTCATGCAGTGGACTTGGAAAAAGAAACTTAATGTAACGGACCTGTGCTTGGTAATGAGATATCAGCGGCTTGAATTTTATGGATTGTGGCCCTTCAGAATAACGTGATTCTTTCGTGGTTAATAATGAAAGATCAGTATGATTGAATTCTATGGACTGTGGTCTTTTAGAGGTGCATATACCTGCAGTGGCTGTTATTGAGAGATCAGCAAGATTGAATTCCATGTTTTCATGTCGTAGAGGGAATTGATTGTACCTGACACCTCTTCGTCTGAGACAAATGTTGAAGTTGGTCAAAAAAATTTTAGTAAGAGTGATTTAAAATTGAGATTGTCTATTATGTCCATAAACAATAATTTTGAATATAAGATAAGGAAGTCAACTAAGTCTTTGTTTACTGTCAAATGTATAGAGGATACTTGTAAGTGAAGCCTTTGTGCAGTGAAAATTCCGGGGTGTGACATATTTAAGATCATGAAGTATATGTGGCCGCACATATGTTCTATTGGAATTTTAAATCATGAGCATAAACAAACAACGGATGTGGTAGTTGGTGAACTAATCATAGTAGTGAAGAAGCGATGGTAGGGTGTAAGTCAACGGTTCAAGGAAAGACTCCAACTTCTTCTTTGATGTCATGGACAGTAGTGAATCAAATACGAACATCCGACCTCTATTTAGGTCAAATGCAATCAACATCCAATGTTGATCGATGTCTGTTGCCGTATACACGAAGTCTAAATCTGACCATTTGACATTGAATTTACCCATGACATAATCCAGTAACGTCTCTTCCCCCATGCTACGGCAGCATGCAAAGTCGACTTGTTCTCAATATGTTTGTAGACCCCATCTCGAGAATTTAGGGGACTCTACACGGCGAAAAAAAACATTAAAAATACATGATAGTTAACCAATGTATTCCTATTCAAAAGTGCAGTAAATGGTTATCGGTATTCCAATTGGCCATTGTAAAGCTAGCCATACACATGTCTGGTCGCCTATAGAATTTATCTTTTATGACCCGAAATAGGATATTTAGGGTCTGCATCCAAAACAAAATATACGTTAGGAAAGGGAGTAAACTGTATGTACTTGGTAAAGAGGATAAGAATCGTAAACTTACATCACACTCAACCCATGAACTTGGTTTGATCAACTCCTGAAAAAAGGATTTGGATAATGGCTGAACTGCATTTTTTCTCGAACCTCGTTGTCCATATTCTTATCGGCAATCCAGTTCACCATTTCCTTGAATATAGCAGCTGGAACCTCGTGCTCTAAGAAGTATTGGATCGTCACTTTAAACTGTATCGTAGGTACCCCAGGGAGAGGGTACTTAATAGTTGGATGATCCAAAGGATGTTGAACCTTGTCCTTCTCTTTTGTTATTTTCTTTTTTGGTTCGACGGGAGGTGTGTATTTATCAACGAAATTTCTCTTATGTGTTGTTTTTCTACTTTCGACCATAATCTACAAAAATATAACAAAATGGTGAACATGTTGAATAACAAATATGAAGAAAGAAATTTTTGAATCACATAATGATCAAACTTGTGAATCGAGATGTAGGGTGTTAGAGGAGGTCGTGATATCAAGCTGTACAGATGAATTGAAAGGTAGAGGTGTGTTAGGTGACTTAGGTGGAGGTGGGGTAGGTCACTTATGTGGGGGGTAGGTGACTTAGGTTGAGGTGGGGTAGGTGACCTACGTACAGGTTGGGTGGGTGACCGAGATAGAGTCGAAATGGGGGACATGATGGCATCGTGGCCTGTTTGTGGAGTGGGAAACCCCATCACCTCAAACACCGTGGAACCCTTCATAGACTATAATAGAGACAAAATAGTTGACAATTGTGCTTTAATGTCTCTCATGTTCATCTCCAAGTTTGATACACGACCATCCAAGCTCGATATTGAGTTGTCAATGTTCCGTAGTTACGAATATACATCAGATTCAACGTTGCCTCCCTCCCTGTGGCCCGAAATCTCGGGGACAGAACACTCCTCCTCAGGCTTAGGACTACCAGCACATGATGGAACATATCCTCGCTAGGGGTGTAAGTAAGCTAGTGGATGTTTTGGTCCCCATTAGATTCATCGTCTCTCACTCCACCTTCTAAACTACCCTGTTGTTCACCTTCCCCACCTTCTGAACTATTCTCTGAACTACTGCCACTCTTTAAACTACTAGAGCTCCCTAAATTCTCAGTGTTAGAGTGTGTTTGTCTTATGGCCCGTCTATCAATTGGGGTGTCCCAAAACTTCTTATTAACATCGGACATTACAAGACTCTCTTTGACTTTTGTCTACATTAAAGAACCCAGTAAGATGGTTAGTGTATATTTAACTACCGAATAAACATATTGTGGCTACATAGATTACATTTACATTTTGAGATTAAAAAATGTCTCTCTCGAGTGCTTTGAATGACACCGAGTGGAAGCATGACCACCATAATATACGAGGCACAACTACCTTGCTCTTTCGAGTGGCAACGTTCCCTTCTATTGATGATAGGATCTCGTACGTCCACAACTAAATCCAAACAACTCAAATTTATAACTATGTTAATGTTAAACCAAATATAAAGTTAAGTTAAGGAACATCTACCTGGAATTCCTGGGGAAATTCACGGAGCGAGTACTTCACAACATAACTTTTATTTCCCCTCACCTTCTCATTGTATAAACCAACCTTGTCATTCAGTGAAGTTTTCAGGGCATTGAGTGTCCTCTACCAAATAATTGTACCCCAATCAAGATTGTTGTAGTAATCTATGTCTTTAACATCGTCAAATAGAGTACAATCAACAACATTCTTCTGCTTGTTTTTACCCATCATTGCAACCTCTGTGTAATATATTGGGGTAATGTTAACAACATCATCAGCCATTTTTAAATACCAAATTTTTGTATTATTCTTCAAGTAAATTTAAATGGAATGTGTCTAAGGTTAACCGATTACCAAAGTACCTCATCAAAAGTTCTTGTGAGGACTCCTCACTCCGTACAACTCGTGTAGGAGACTGCCACAAATCAACGATCAATAAAAAGTCGTCCTTCGAAAATGTGACAACCTTTCCTCTGACAAAGAAACTAATCGAGTTCACTCCTGACTTCTTCACTTCTCTCAATAACATATGGTGGATCAGTGGGTTGTTGAATACAAGTTCGGTGTCTACTAAGCGACTAAAAACTGTTTTCTTGAACATGTCTAATTGCCTTCTCGTAAGCTTCTGCTTTACAATCTTGTTGACATTGGCAACGTGGGCCAGGCATGTTACTTGCCCGAAAAACCTATCAACTTCACGAATTTTCAAAGATTTTGACATCTTAAATCACTCATGCATTGTATGAACATTCAATTTATCAGTTAACAGGTTCATACTAAAAAATCACTAACAAAACATGTTGTTAAAGTCTCGCTCTCTCTAATTTCATTCTCTCTTATATCGCTCTAGCTCATCTCGCTTTCGCCCGTCTCGCTCTAGTCCATCTTGCTCTTGAAAAACTCGTCCACTACCTTGTCTGAATCTAACTATATGTTCTTCGTCCTCAACCAATGCAGAACACATCGAAACCCAAAATAAAAATACAGACGCGACCGATTAAACCCCAAAAGCAATTATGAACGTGATGACCGATCAAACCAAACCAACCTAAATAGACGCAACACAACATTGAAGACAAAAATTACATTCACTAACCCAGTAGAGAACTTTGATTATGGCAGTAGATGGACGATGGTTTTGCAGAGCGAGATTGAACGACACTTGCACGATAATTTTGAGCGGAGTGGGACGACCGTTGAGTTTGAGCGCACGAATATCGTATAGACTAGAGGGCCATTTTTTGTAATCTCATACCGTGATGACGTAAGCTGAGGGTCAATTGACAATTCTTTAAAAAAAATGGGTCATTTGGCATTATAGGCCGAAATATTAGGTCATTGGCTCAAATTTCCCAAAAAAGAAAGAAATAAAACTCTTTCTTCTTCTTCGTGAAGCACCGCCGGAAACCCCCCCTGTTTTTTTTCTTCGTTTTCTTCTTTTTCATTCGCATCGTCGGAAGTTGCCCATGCCCAGTCGCACCACTGCGTCAGCCTCGTCGGCGCTAACCCGAAGTTGCTCGCTGTTCAGCACCTGGCGTCGTCGCCCCAAGCCGCTTGCACACGTCAAACCAACCCTCACTGTCATTCGTCTGTATTGTCGACCAGCACATGTCGTGTTCAACCGGAGGACGTTGAGATCGAGTCAAGCATCGTTCTTTCTTAATTCATTTAGTCGCCAAATTTATGTGTTTTAGGTAAGCTTTGGGTTTTGGAATGCCCATTAATATTGGTTAAATTCTTTTTCTGTTCTTTTTGGCCGAACTAATTTACCAATAATTTTTTTGAGGTTGGATTCAGGAATTTGAGATTTTGGTTTTAGGACGTTGCCCAGCATAGTGGAGGTTTGATTTGGATTGCTTAATTGAATTGTGGTGGTGGTTTTGGAACAAACCACGGGTTGGATAAGTGGTTTAAATTTCTGTTGTGATTTAGAACTCGAGGTTAAGTATTAAAAGTCAATTTGGGTCGTGCTTTAGGATTCTCCTCAAAGTGTATGGAACTTGGTGGTTGGTGTGCTTGAAGTGAATTTTTGTGTCTAAACTTGAGGTAAGTGATCTACTACTGTTCGCCCTCGAACCAAAGTATGTGTTAAGTTGTGGTTCCTACGTTGGCTTGGAATATTGTGACATACTTGTTGGTCAGTTGGAAATTTTTGGAAGTTTACGTTTATGACATGGAATTTCGATATTATGTGTTATTGCAGTCTTCGATTGATGGATTATTTATGAAACTCTTTTGAAACCTAAGCATGATTTAAGACTTCGATTGTATGTTTATGCCTATGTGAGACTATTAATGACTGTTAGCACTTTTATTGGGCTATGCACATCGCATGTTGTGATCCTTCGAGACCACATCTTATGCTTATGTACGGTGTTTCCTTGGGATCACCACTTATGTGCCTTCCAGGGTCACTACTCATGAAAGCGCGCCTTCGGGTTGCCCTTTGTGCCTATGCCTATGCCTACTGCAGTTGTGCACTTAAATCTCGATGGGAGAGTTAATAGTTCACCTACTGGCCCTAGTAGTGGGTCGTTTACTGAGTATATTTATATACTCATTCTTTTCCTTTCATGTTTTTCAGGTAAAGGTGGAGATAGACCCGAAAATGACAAGAGGGATCCGTGACCCTGACCATTTAGACATGTTATTGCTTCCACACTTAGGGTTCATCTGTCAGAACTTGATTTAGGAGTTTAATATTTTAAAAAAAAAAAAATTGGACATACCCTTATTTCATTTGTTAATTTGTTTAATTGATATTTATTTTAAATTTTAGGTCAAGGGTACCTCGAACGATGTTTTCAGAATTTTTCTATTATTTAGATTTTATTTATTGAAATAAAGATTTTAATTATTTTATTTAATTTTTCCTCGAGGATTTTATCGTAAAGCCTATGCATGCACATAGTAGCGTCTTAGAAACATAATAGAAATTTGGGTCATCACAGCACCACATAGGGAGATTTATGCCAGCAGACAAGAGAGAGCGAGAGGCCAAGAGGTTGAGAGAGCGAGATTGAGCAAGAGCGAGAGGTCGAGAGGGAGCGAGAGTGACCGAGACCGAGAGAGAGCAAGAGACATAGAGGGAGTAATGATGTGTGAGTGAGAAAAAAAGGAGAGAGAGGGAGTGGGAGTGATACTAAGAGGGAGAGTGAGAGCAAAATATTTTCTGCGTGAACATGAGTATATTTTGGTAATTTTACCCAAATTTGATGTCAGCAAAGGGTCATTCGACATTTTTTTTTCAAGAATGGATCATTTGACATTTTTTGCCCAATTTTTTAGTCACCCGTATAAATTTTCTAATCGAATGAGTTCGTTTAGTTTTTTCAATTAAAAAAATAAAAGTAAAAGTATTTTGGTGCAAAACATACTATTTGGTCAAGTTTTGGGTTAGTTCACGTTTGGATCAAGTTTTGGGTAGGTGTTTTATTTCACCTCAAAATACAAGTAGTAATGCACGTATTGTTAAAGAAAAGGTCTTACCATTTATAGGATTTTTGAGTGCTGAGTTGATTATTATAATTAATGAGTTATAATAGTCAGTGTTTAAGATGTAAACTATTTTAGTATGAGTTACATTAGTTTGTGTTTGGGGTGGAAAATCTAGTACTACTATAGTACCAACTCCTTCCTTTCATATTATTTGACACGTCATTAAATGATTTATTTTGTGAACCTCACATAATTCTTAAATTCTACTATCATGACAATCAATGAATTGAGGTAGTATAGAAAGTTTTCGATACTACCGTAGTATTAGAAATGTTATAGTATTTGGGTATAAAGTATTTTTATTTAGATAGGTGATGACATGCAGAAATGCATGTCATCTTAGGCCTTTTATTTAGAATTATGAGGGTTGTTAAACAAAATATGCGGCAAATATGTTAGGAATTCATGATAAAATAAGCTTGTGTCGTTCAGCATGATGAATCTCAGCTAACCCATTATTATAAGTTATCATGCGTTCAATGTTCTATTTTTGTAGCTAAGGCAAGAAGTGGACGCAAACGCAGAAGCCGGACCATCGTATAGACGACCGCATGTGGAGAAACTCTCCATCCCAAAGGCAAACGCGTTCGATCAACGTATGGGTGTTACGGTAATCAGCTGCATGCATCCATCACATGGGAGTTGCGCTCGTCAAGCGATTGCGGTCATCGTGTAGAGTTGCGGTAATAAGCGGATGTGGTCACTGCATGATTATGGCTACACGATAACGCATGCTAATGGGATCAATGCAAGGTTGGTGGAATGAACGCATCAACGCATATCTCGGGAAAATTAAAAGATGATGTTGACATTTCACCTACCATGCCGTTAACAGCAGAGATTCAGATTCGGAAAGGAATAAACGCGCCGCGAATGTCAAAACCAGAGCAGTCCATTAATGTCGTCGATGATCCAGGCTCTATATAAAGAAGCGATGAGTAGAAATTCAACTTATCTAGAAGATTTCGCCTGAGGTTCGCCTTAGAGCGGATCCAGGGTTTATCCCTGCGATCTAGACAAATACGTGAGAAGAAGCTTAAAAGTTCTCCACCTTTTTCATCCATTCCGAGTGACGACCGGAGCCTTCGATCGGAGCTAGATCTCAAGAGAGTCAGTTCCTCCGCCCATCCATGGCACCACCGGCAGCCTTGATGCACATCTGCTGGAAGCAAGTCATTGCTTCCAGCTGGTCATTCCATTTTCTCTTCTTTTCTTATATTGTATTATATTACATTTTGTGATTAAGGAATTAATACATGACGTGTTCAATGCATTTCTGTGTTTCCTTCGACTTCATCTCCATCTTCTTTACTTAGCATCTTTAACTTTCATTGTATCACTTAGTGAGATTACTAAAGTATCGCATACTTAATCATGTGGATTAGAGATATGAAGCATGTAGCAAACCACCGAGAGGTGTGCGTTGTGCGTGTGTGTGAGAAAACCTTATTTGCTTAGTGTGAAGCTATAGGAACGCCTGTCTATAGGCTAACGCAATGCTTGTCTATGAGTAAAGTCAGCAACAACCAACTACCCGGGAGGGTAAGTGGTTGGTCGCATTAAGCAATGTAAGCTATTGTTCACTAAAGATAGGAATGATCTTATGTCAGCAAAGTTTATGCGGTTACCTTGTCTTATGAGCGCTTCATTTATCATTTAGGCATACTTGAGAGAGTAGTCTAAAATCCAAATCTAAGACTCGAGAGAACGGATTGGAATGCATAGGAAAGAATGGGGAACTTAGAGATAAGCTCCGTTTGCTATCACACAGCGTATGCACCCTACGGATAGGATATTACATGCGTCCAGGAAGTAGGATACGNAGCTCCGTTTGCTATCACACAGCGTATGCACCCTACGGATAGGATATTACATGCGTCCAGGAAGTAGGATACGGTGGTATGCAGCCATCACGCTCATGTGGCGAGAGCACGTGAGCAGGTTATGGAGGTTTAGGCTGGCATAGGCTTCTCGGCACTATCACATATAAATCGTATACGTCCTAGAGTTAGGCTCAGTGTGTGTAGCATGATCGCATAACTTCCGTTGACTAAGGTTGCCCTTGCGATCACTCTTAAGCGTTGCAATGAAGATATATCCACATGTTATCTATTTTCCCATTCATTTGTTTCATGTCAAGAGTTGTCGTGTATCTACCTCTCTTTCATATTCTCATTGCGTTGTCTGTTACTTAGGAGTAGGAGTAGTGTTAGCATAGAACCCTCCCATCTATTCTTTTATTCAACCGCCTGCACATTACCGCATTCATCTAGGTACAAGTCCCTGTGTTTGACCTTGGATCACCCGAGAAACTTGCATTCACGTTATACTTGGCGTGAGCGCAAGAAAACTTGTTACAGGGCGGATGGTCATCGCATACATTTGTTAATGCAAGTCATTCCAACGCATGACCACGACCCATGATAATCAACGCCTACTTTAAGAACATGCATCACATATTGCGTCCACGGAATTTTAGTTGTTGAGTAATTGACATCTAATTTCTCGTCATCAATAGAAAGTAGTAAATAGTGTAGCAAACAAAGAGAGAGAGAGAGAGTGTGTGTGTGTGTGTGAGAGAGAGAGAGAGGGGGGGGGGGGGGGGGGGGGGGGGGGGGGGGGGGGGGGGGGAGAGGGAGAGAGAGTGTGTGAGAGAAATGGGTGAAAAATAGTAAATTCTATAGCGAATAAGATTTTGAAAATAGTATTTACTATACTTAATTATAAGTTATAAATAGTACACACCACTATTATATTTGGTGCACCAAACATGAAGTGGATTATAATGGCCCACTTTACCATCTCATCCGATAGATTGTGCATCAAAAGGACGTGATTGTCACGAAGATAGCTTCGGAGCACAACGTTGCTGATCCATTTACGAAGGCTCTCACGGCTACAGTGTTTGAGAGTCATCTGCAAAGTATGGGTCTATAGGACAAACCACGGCTAGACTAGGACAAGTGGGAGATATTGTACTAGGCGTGTTATGCCCTAGGTTATTGTTTTGTGTACTTGTAGTTTGATTATCTTATACACCCTACTAGCTTTAGGACAATTGGGAGATTGTTGGGGTTGATGCACTAAATCTTGTAGGGTTCTATAGTTCGTAAATCTTGTATAAACAAACATTTATCTGATTAATAATATTTGATATTTTTATTCACTTTGTATATGAAATATATGATATTTTAGTTGCATTAACCACAAACTAATAAATTAACATCCAAGGTTATCGTTGTAACTTAAACATGTATGTGGAGACATACAGGTGGATCATGTTTAAGTGATAACATAAATGTTCTGTAGTATATAAATAAGGCTAGGTACCTTATCCTTGTGACACTACGAGTATGGCCTGCTTTGTAGGTGTTACAAATGTTGTAAAGTGCTACAAATGATCTGATCCTAATCATTCATGTATTAGACATGTGAACGGGGATATTCTATACAGAGGAGTTTGTATGAGACCGGACCACAAAATGTTTAGTCTCATTATATAACGTCGTTCATAATAAAGATTTTTCATTTCACGAGGATGATCATAGGTAACATGACCTTAATCCCGAGTGAGCTGTAAACTCCTGCCTACGAGGGCGACCCTTTGATTTGTATGGGTGAGAGTAGATCACCGACTCAACAAGCCTACTATTGGATTCGTCTGATTGGGGAACTGGGAACTCATCTACACACGATGGAGTTTACTCCTTCCCCAAAGCAAGGGTAAGTAGATAAATTGCTTCCATAAGGGCTGATTCTAGGTCTTGACCAATGTGACACCACACTCTCTCTTTGGCTAGAGAGGGGTTTAGTCATATTGGGACTATGGTCTATTGTTCTTAGAGGGATCAGTGGTATTTAAGAAGTTAGATGTAACTATTGGGGCAAAACGGTAATTTGACCCAGGTGTACTTACAAGCAATTTGTGAATGGTCATCGTACTGTTGATTGGTTATATCAAATGGACACAAAAATATATTTGTAGTGCGAAGAGTGCAGTTGTCGGTCGTTAGTTAAGTGTCCGACAGTTAACAGATGGTGGATAGTGTAATTAAAAAGTTTAATTAATTATTCACGTACCATTAAAGCTTAAGTTACAGGTCCATAAGGTCTCCTTGGTAGCTCAAAATGATTTAGTTGAGAATTAGTTTTTGGGTTAATTTGAAACGTTCAAATTAATAAGAGGGAATTTAATTATATGATATAATTCAATTAATTCAATTATATATGATATAATTGACATATTATATTTGATACATTATAGTTAATTGGAGGAATAAATATTTGAATGTGATTCAAATATATTATCTATGAATGAGATTCATAGTTGTTAAATTTAATATAAATATGATTTATATTAAATGCCATAAAATAAAGAAAAAAAACTATATTTTATATTGTATATGATGCAATATTAAAACTATAGGTTATAAATATGATATGTTAAATTGGTTTTCATATTTATTTATAATTATTCTATTTTTTTCTCTCTGACCACCTTAGTGGGAAGTTAAGCAGTTTTTATGGCAAAATAAAATAAAATAAAATTTTATTTTATTATTCCAGATCAAGTGTGTGTTACACGATAGAGAGTTACATGAATAGTGGAGAGCCTATGCGATAGACTTGATTCACTACATGATTGGAGAGTTCTTTCTATGTGATAGCTTGTGCTCTTCTCTTCAATCGTTTTCCTCGTCCAAACTCCAAAACACCCTCCTAACCAAAATAACCAGAGCCCACTACTCCTGTGTTCTCACCCTGAGAATACCAAGGTAACTAAGTGGTAGTGTCCTCTCCCTTTGATTCGAGTTCTTGCTTCTGTGTTGAAGTGTTCGTGCTTGTTCGAAGTGTTTGAGTTGGTTCGAGGGACTAACGCGAATAATAGTTCTTCAAAGGTATAATCTCTCGAACTTTGTTTCTTATTTCAAAAGCATGTTGTAATTTATGTTTTGATGCATAATATGTATTGTTTACTATAAATGTTTGTTTCAATCGAAATGAAATTTGGACGATCTGCTTCCGCTCATAGGTTCTTTGTAAAATGAATTCCTTAAGAAATAAGTCACATGCTACTTTCTAACGCTATTTACTAGGTAACTCGATCTTAATCCTAAGCTAACTATGAACTCTTATTTATTCGGTATAATCTTTAGATTTGCATAGGTGAGGATTGGCTCAATGTCGCGGGTCTAATAAGCCTCCCATTTTAGGGGTAAAACCCAATAGATAGTTGGGGACATAGGGTGCAATAAAGAATTCACGCCTATACGATTCAGGGATAGAAGAAAGGTTATTCTCTTAACTACTGAATCCAGGTCTTGAAAAATGGGCCCCACCCTCCCATTGGTCAAAGAGAAATCTGGTTTAGTGATTGGATCACAAACCAATTATTCATTAGAGGATCAATGGAACTTAAGCAGCAAGATGTAATATCGGGGGTAAAACAACATATTCACCTAACAGTTATTACAAACAACCTGTGAAGGGTTGAATTGAAATAAGGGTTTGAATTTGAATAGTTCAAAATTCAAATCAGGGTTTGAATAATTATATTTAAGATAATTAACATTTAATTTATTGAAATTCAATGAAATTTGAAAGTTTATAATATTTCAATAATGATTTAAATATCAATTATATGAATAAGATTCATGATTAAAATTGGGTGTATGATTAATTTAATATTAAATATTAAATTAAGTGCGTTTAATAATATAAAATAATTTAATATTTGATATTAAATTATTTAATTAATTAAAAATCAAATTATTTTTCAATTTCAATTCAATTTAAGAAATTGAATTTTGATGTTTTAGGTTTAACTAATTATGAATTAATTAAATCGAATTTTAGTTAATTTTGGTATTAATTAAAATTTGAAATTGAAAATACAAAAATTTGAGACTTGGTTTGAGTGGGTTTTTACCCACATTCTACACCAACCAGGAGGTATTCCTCCCAAATTTAAACACAAATTCCACTTCTTCATCAAGTTGCTGCTGACATTTGAGCTGAGTTTGAGTGCTTGCATGCACTCTGTGTATTAAAGCTCTAAAATTGAATATTGAAAGTGTGAATTGTTGAGTACTTTAGAATACTGTTGCAAAAATTTATCTTGACCAAAAATCCACACAGACACCCTTCATAAATTCACTATAATTGGAGTTCCACCACTCAAATTTTAGGCTGAGAATAATAGAGAAGATCTCTTGGTGGTTCACTATTGAATCGGAGCTGGAATCACGTGAAGAGTAGCTCGAAGTTGGGAGAATTCATCAAAGGTATGTTATTAAGAAACCCTCTTCTTAAATTTATGTTTACAAATTAAATGTAACTAGAGTGCTTATTGATTCTATTTGCTTCGTTGCATGCTAGTATATCCTATCAATGTTGAGTACAACATTTTTTTTTTAGTTTTGACCTTGGGTTCCATTATACTGGTGGATGCAAAAATTCTATCACTTCTTCTTTTGTTTGACGTTTGGCATGGTAATTTAGCACGTATCGTTTTCCTATAGTTATTGGAATTAAGTCATGTAGGTCAGGGGTAGGTGTCTTCGATATGCGATATCCGAGACTCTTTCTCAAGTAGGTATAAGATATCCAGTATGCGATGCGAGATGCGCTTTCCGAATCTCTCCTTTTAATGATATACGAAGTATCGGATTTCACTAAGTCTATTCGTAGGAAATTTCGAACCAGACCATTTGTAGTTACTTCAACAAAGGAAGCACGCACTTCTTCGATAGAAGAGCTTTTTTTGTCTCGGTCCCAATCTCCCTTCCCCCTTTCCCCATTCTACCGTCCAAAACAAGGCCGTATGGAGTATAGCCAAGTGGTAAGGCATCGGTTTTTGGTACCGGCATGCAAAGGTTCGAATCCTTTTACTCCAGATTATGAACACCCGATCGGATCTGTCAAGAACGAGCTGACGACGACAGGGGAAGCGGCTGACTGCTGTCCCTGAGCCCTGCTTGTAGCAAGCCAAAAGTGTGACTTGAACCTACTTTTCTAAGAGAAGATCTCGAAGGGAAAAACAGACGACAGAAAGTAATCCCTTCCAACCAGCCAACCCGCGGAGTTGAACACAAGCCCTTTTTAGTCACGGCCAGGAGATTGATAGAAAAACCTTGCCCTTCCTTTATAGTACTTAATGGGATACGATCAACATCAACGATAGCACCCAGAGGATACTAAACCTTGGATGGAAGCCCCTTTCTTCTATTCGGCCAGGGAAGTTGGTCAATCTTTAGCCAAAAGGCGGGGAAATAGGTAATCTAGCTTTAATTTGAAGTACTATGAACCAAACAGTTTACTAAAACTGTTAAAGTGTTGGGGCTCACATCGCTTCGGCCTATCTAGAGCGCTACTTGGTGTGGGGGAGGACGGTCAAAATGGTCGGCCCATCAATTATCAATTGCAAGCAGCCAAAGCTACGGCAGTAACCGTCGTTTCAGTAATCTATGAGTCTTTTCGAAAATGTTCAAAGTCAAAAGCCAACCTCGACAATTTCGATCCCTGGTAAATAACTCATAATAAGTCCCCGCCAGTCCCATGTCTAGCCGGAGGACAGACTCTTCGTATCAGAATGGAGTTCTGGTAAGGGGGGTGGGACCTTACCTTCCCTGCCAATTGCTAAGAGGAATTAGTGAAAGAAAGAAAAAAAAAAGAAAGGCTATTGTGTATCAAATGATCATATGTATATATTTCATCACATATCAACATATAACAAATCTACCGAGGTAATGTATTAATAATCCCGAGTTGGCCAACAATGAACATTCCATATTGTCCATATCATCTTGGGGATAATTTATTGTTTGTGCAGTTTATTAACATATAGACACCTGTACATATTATTTCGTTTATATATCATAATACGTTATGAAATTAAATATCAGTACATATTTGTCAATTCCTTTGTATATAGCAATTAAACATCTATATAGTATGCAACAAATAAGCATCAGAACAGTTCCACTAACACTTATATAAGATAACATATGGCAAGTTAACTTCATAATAGCCCTATGATATTAAAAAGCCTTTCTATATATTCTTCATCATATTCATTTGTGAATTTATTTGATGAAGAGGTACAAAACAACATGTTTACTATCTAAATGTCTATACATAGTTAATAAACATCAACCGATACATCCCCTTTAATTAATTTTATGTATATATTTCGTCAAATATCAGTCTATAATAAACACACTGAGATAGTGTAATGAACATGAGCTGGCAAACAATAAATATTCCACATGATTTTCTATATATACTTCAGGAAAAGCTTTGGTTGTGCAATCTATTATTAACAAACACCAGTACATTTTATTTCGTTTATATATCCTAATAAACATTTCTATAGTGCTATGACAGTCTACCTGACGTCTATTCCTTTATATATGGCAAATATAGATAAATGAAAATTTCGAATTATTGTAATATCATAAAGAAGTAGTCATGTTCCACAATATATAGTAATATCATAAAGGGATGTGCCATAGAGAAATAGTTATGGAATATACCTCTTTTGATAGGAAATATATTGTATATTGAAGTCGATTGCTTCGTCTCCTTAATTTGGCCGTTGATTACAGTAGGTTGCCGCTTTCGTTTATGTCGATAGTGGAGGTCCAAAATAAACATTCGTTGGTTGTTGATATCTCGATAAAAGATGAAAACGTTGGTCGTGAATTCTCCGTTGGCCTACTGGTTAAATGTTGGTAGTCAAATGAAGAAGAATGGTCACCGAATATGGAAGAAAAACTCTCCGTCTGCTGTTGATATGCCGTTGACCTTGTCGTTAATTGTCGATCGCTGAACGAAGAAGAAGGAAGAAGAAGCCCTCGTACGTCGTCGATTGAAAGTGAAAGGAGGTGAGGGAGAAAGTGAAAAGACATGGAGAGAAGTTTCATTGGAAATAGGAAAATTTTGAAAAGAAATTAAAATCATTAATCACATTCAAACCGTTTTTTAATATATATGTGTGTGAGTGGAAGGATTTATTTGTAAATAGTCTATTATATTTGTGTAAAATCTAGGATAAATAGGTATTTTTTTGTATAAAAAAAAAGAATTTTGTAGACATATTATATGGGTCTCATTTTAAGGTCCAACTCCTTTATGTTTACTAGAATGGGCTGACAAAGGACCAATGACCCACTTCATAAGCCCAAAAGCAATGGAATCCGTTAAAGCCGAATCCATTAAAAATAGAGGAACTCTCAAGTCAAGTCCAGTGAGCATCTTAATTCTCTCATATATATTAACCTACACATACGTTCATCTCTCCTTAGGCTTCACTCTCATCTGGGGTTCACTTTATTCCGTGGTTCTGCGTTTTTCAGGTGACATTAGGGTTCCAACACTTAAATCTGTAACTCGTCGACATTTGTTTGCAATTCATCTTTGATCTGTGTTTCTCTTACTATCTTCAACTATCTTTCACTTCAGGTGGGATGACTTTACTGTTTGCCTCTTTAATTTTAGTTTCGTGACGCTGCTTATGCATCGGAATATATACTTGAACTCTATTTCGCTGAAGTTCATCTTCTATTTAGTTTGAGCGATTAGTACTGGTTATCTGCATGCTTTCTTCGTATCGTAGAATATAAAATATATTTAGGGTTTAAGGATTTGCAACCAATTGTTTAATAATTTACTTTACTGCGGATATCCAGTTTCCTTATACTGTAAATCAAATTCTCGGTTGATTCTGCTTCTTGCGCACCCACCTAGGTGAGCGTATAGAATATTTTTGTTCAAGTATTGCGTCGTTTTCACGTTGACGAACGACTGCTGTTTATTTGCTTCATGGTTTAACTAAGTGTTATCAATGTTTCTCTCCTCCCTTTGAGTTTAAGGTTATGTGATGAATTCTTGTGGGTTCGTCCCGTTTTCTTTCAGTTATCCATCTTGATCCACTTTTAAAACTCATTTATTCTTCCTGCTGTTGATTTCAACCATTGTTTTTTTTTTTTTTGTTTTTTTTTTCAATTGATTTACGATGGAAATTTACCATAGCGATTTCACACCAGGGTTTTATGGAAAGCTAATTCTAGCTGATTTGCCATGGTTCGGTAATTTAGTATATCATCGTGGAAGTGCAAACGATGTCTGCTCATTTACTTGTTTTCGTGATGAGAATATCCATGTACATGGATTAAGGAAAAAAATAATTGGGAAATAAATGAGTATGGAAAGTAAGTATGTAATGAAGTACTTCAAAGTTCAACCCACTCTTAAACCCTGTTTTGGTTTTTGAACTTTAAATGTCTATTTTATTTTGGTCCTTTAAACTACCGGATACTCTATTGGAACTGTGCATGATAATCTATTTAGTTTGTGGTTGCTGTCAGAAAGGTATGGGCCATATGGCTCATTGAGAATCTGGTCCACCTGGGCTTCCTTTCTTTTTACCTCTCCATTTCTAGCAGCCACCCCTTTCTCTCTTCTTTAGTGTATTCCAATTTTTCATCTTTTATTGTCATTATCTGTTTATCTTTCTCTTCCTCCATTTATTCTGATCCATTTGTCAATTAGAATGGTAGTGACTTGTATTCAACTTTTCAAATCAGGTCTATGATCGTAGTGCAAATTTGAAGCTGAAGGAAGTTAAGGAAGAAAATGACAAAGAAGAAGAGCCCTTTGGTTTTTCTGGACGTTTCAATTGATGGAGACCCCAGGGAAAAAATGGTTTTTGAGGTATTTACCCATTTATACATGCCAAATGCATGGATTAAGTACTTTGAACCATTGGTTGTGTGATACTCATTGCAGCCTTTGTTTTTTTTTTTTTTTTTGGTTTTTAATTTTTTTAGAAACAATTTCATTGTTCGTATAAAATTATAAAAAGGGGTTCCCTTTTTTTCAGTATGGTTATATTTTTACAACATTAGATATTTAATTTTTTTCTTTATTGTGCATGATCTGTTCAGCTGTTCTATGACGTTGCTCCAAAAACGGCTGAGAATTTTCGCGCACTGTGTACAGGTAAATCCTATGCCTAATATCAATTATTTTTTAATGGAAATGCCATATTCCATTCGGCATATCCTTTAAACCATTAATAATGATCAGACTGCAGGATATATAATGTTGGTAGTGTACAGGCCATATCATCTTATTCATATATAATAATTTTACAGAACTATGTTTGTTTAGCAATATCCCTTTCTTTTGAACCTCTGATTTGTTATTTGAGTACTAATGTTGGTGGTGCTATCTTTGCGTAAAATTTAATTAAGTTTTAATTATTATCGTGAACAGCATGCCTTTCTCGGTTATAACTATTTATGTAATTTTTGATATTTTATTTTAATTTCAGGAGAGAAAGGAATTGGCCCCAAAACTGGAAGACCACTACATTATAAGGGATCATTTTTTCATCGGATTATTGGAGGTTCTATGGCACAGGTATGTTGTCTTCATCGGGATGGCCATTTCCCCTAAATGTAACAGATTTTATATTGGCTTGTATGCCGTGTTTTCTAGTTGAATGTGCCTTAGAAGTGGTCTGTCTTTTAGTCAGTTACCCTTGTTTATGCTGTAGGCTACAGGGCTGATGGTCAAGAATCCTTTTCTTGTGATGTAGTTTTAAGGTTGTACTTGTTAAGTTGTCCATCATAATTTTTACTTAGTTCTCATCGATGCCCAAGTAATTTGTAGACATCTTATATTTTTCCTTCAATATGAATTAATGGTTCTTTTCTGTATCTTTCCAGGCTGGAGATTTCGTCAAACGAGATGGTACGTATTTTCTTTGGCCTGTTTATTTTTCTCATTTTATTGTCTGTTGAAGTCATATTTACTGCTCTTTCATTTTACACTTATTCTAATGGCACAGCAGTGAACTTGACTTTGTAATTGGGTAGAGATGCACTTGCAATCTTTGTAATTGGTAATTCTTGTTTTAGTTTTATTTTATTTTTTTTCTAGTTGTGCTTGCTAGGGGAGTAAAATAAATAAGTATTCATGCACAATGGGTGCTTCCTATGTTTGGTTGAAACACCTATTAGTGTTTATTTCCACTCCATCTCTTTGGCTTAGAGATTAAGGATTCAGATTAATGTAGGATAGTTTCATCTCTTCAAAAGGAGAAAAGGGTGATTTGGGAGAATTCTGTTAGGGTCTTTTGCTGGAATTTGTGGCATGAAAGAAACAGAAGAAATTTTGACAATAAGGATCTCCTCTTTTATAGTTTTTTTTAATGCTATAGTTAACATGGTTGTGACTTGGTGTAGAGGATTTCTCTTATTTAACCACTATAGCTTTAATACTGTTCCTCCCATTTGGAAAAGTCTGTGTGTGTATTGATAAAACCTTGATTTGATCTTATTTTTTGAGAAACCTTGTTGAAGATTGTATCAAGTAAATGTGAAGTTCTGGACATCTGATAACTACTTCTTCCGAGGTGGAGTTGCAATCATTTTGGTTTCCTAGAAAAGTTGTTTGAATTTTGCTATTCTATAGTTCTTAGAACATTGGCCCTAAACCCTATAGTTATTTATTATTATTATTATTTTGGATTGATAGCTGCCCTTGATTTGATTTGATTTGATTTTTTTGAGAAACCTTGTTTGAAGATTGTATCAAGTAAATGTGCAGTGCTGGACATCTGATAACTACATCTTCCTTGGTGGAGCTACAAGCAGTGTGGTTTCTTTGAAAAGTTGTTTGAATGTTGTCTTTGCTATTCTATAGAAGTTGTAGAATGTTGACCGGTGGTTGGTACCAACTTGTAGATAGGTTTTTGCATGATGATGAAAGTTAATTCTTCACTGCTCTTAACTTACACAGGTACTGTTGGAGAGAGCATATACGGTGGAAAGTTTCCAGGTGAATTTTGCATTTTCTAAACATTATTTTTATGTTTTTCAGGATGAAGTTTAAATATGATCTCATTTAGTTTGTATTACCGTTGTGTGATTATTAAGTGCATGGTTTGGTAAGAGACAAGAAATCTGTTGTTTGTTGAAATGGGCATTGAGTTTTTCATTATCTCGCCACAATGAATAATCTTCAAATTTTCAGAGTTAGGCAAACATCGTCTTTTTAGCTTAAGTAAAATATACGTTTTTTGTTTTTCAAGTTTTGTTACAATATGAGGAGTATGCAAGTAATTTTTGGTTGCTATGGATTTCTGTTACTGTTTCTTTTCATCCTTTGATTTATTTGATTTATTTATTTTTTATTTTTTTACTTTGCTTGTGTGGTTGCTTTATAATGGAATGGGTCTGCTAATGAAAATCTTGGTGACTGTGTTGATTTCTGTGGAATTGTTTATCTATAAAGTTCATTTAGATTCATTTCATTCTCATGATAAGAATATTTTGTTAACTAAGAAAATGCAGGTCACGGAGCCCCACTTCTTGTTTTCCATGAGGTTCTTCCCCTACATTGATAGGTTTCCTTTTCATCCAAGTATATTACTACTTTATATTCTTTTAAAGACATTTTACTGAAAGAACTTCTACATGTGATACCAATCTTGTTTTGGTACTCTTGTTTCTTAACATGATATGATCTTAATTCATCTGTTGTAATTTTATGGGATAGGTCTGCAGTGTCTGGCGCTATGTTTGTATTGTCACCATTACTGCATGGCTTTCTTCAAGTGTACATCTCATACTTAGTATATAGATTTTCAGATGCATCCTTTTGTTTAGATATTGTTTTCTGCACGACTGATTGTAGTTTCACGAGCTATTGAAAAAGTGTTCATGTGTATACTATTTTGGTAAAATCGAGGGTAACAAATGTTTGAGATTGGTACAGATGAACTTCCTCGGCTAAAACACGATGGACCTGGTCTTCTATCAATGGCAATTGCTGACCGTGACACTTTAGGCTCCCATTTTCTTATCACATTTAAGGCTAATAATCATCTCGACAGGTTTGTTAATGTAGTATTGTGGGAATTTCATCCAATTGTGAATATTTATCTTTGTTCCTCATACATTTATTTTTGATACTATCGTGTATATTCTATGGATTTGACTTGGAAGTTTGGTGTATTGCAAAGTTAGTATATTATTTACGTTGACTTGAGCTCCGGTACTGCTCTTTTAGGAAGCATATAGTATTTGGAAAGCTTGTCCAAGGTTTTGACGTACTGAAAAAAATGGAAAGAGTGGATGTTGAAGATGGCGTTCCAACTGTTACAGTGAAAATTGTCAATTGTGGCGAGTTTAATGAAGGTAGAAATCACCAAACATATTGATAACTTGTTATTTATTTTATTAATGTTAATTGTTTCTTGTGAGGTAATTTGTTGACCCTAAGCCCGTTCTTAAAGTTAGTTGACTGTTTGGTAGGCGTGTATCATTTATTTTTCAATTTTAAATATCATTTTGCATGCAGAAAAAAGAAAGATGAATAAAGTGAAAACAGGAAAGAATGCTTCAGATGATGATAGTCATGAAGAAAAGCGAAGAGGAAAGCAGAAAAAATCAAGGGAAAGGAAGAGGAGGAAGAAAAAATATGATACATCCGACTCAGATAGTTCTTCGGATTCAGAATTAGACTCCGACTCTGAGAGTGTTTCTGACACAGATTTGTCATCATCATCATCATCTTCTGAAAGTTCTTCCAGTGATGACAGGTCTCGAAAGAGAAAGAGGACATCTAAGAGAGGCAAATATAGGCGTGGGAGGAGAAAGGATAAGAGACGTGATCGAAAGAGACGGAGGCATGATAAGAAGTCAAAGAGAAAATCTAAAAGGTTCTTGATATTATGACTTAAAAAATTTATCTATATTATTTATTATTCTGATTCTTCATGAAAAATTGTTTTTCACATAATATTTTCCAACATAAACATTGAAGAATTTGCATAATTGGGGTGGGGCTTTTGAGCTGCATCATAACAGATGCAGCTTTAGTTGGCTATTAATTTAGGGTGAGTAACATGATGTTGCTCGTGAGTAAGGTTGAATATGCCTTTTCCAGCTATGGATCTACCTTGGGTTATGCAACAAACAACTTCGTTGATCCAATGAGATGTAGAAAAGTAAGAGTTTTCTCTAAGTTTGGATACTATCTTCCAGATTGCGAAAACAGACAAAATAGTGTAATTGGAAAAGGAAGGGTCTAATTGATTCCACCAAGCGTCTAGAATAAAAAGAAACCTCCCTCAGAACAACTCAAAGGAGTTTTCCTTACTAAAAAACACTATTTTTCTTCTCAAGCTATAGAGACTAGAAGAAAACCCTACCATAAGTGAGCCTCTTGAAATTGTTGCTCCGCAAATTTATTATTATTATTTTTTGATAGAAAATTGTAAATTTCGTCAAGTAAAAAAAATGGGCGTACAACACTTGAGGCTGGCCTTCAGCTCCCAGAATTACTTAGCTATAGGAAAGAAAAAGAAAAGGGGATATTGAGACCGGATTAGAAATTTAGAGTTGCTCTGTATGTCGAGACTTTCCTTTGAATTGGAAAGAGAAAATTAATTGGTGCTGGTTTGGGACGTCAATCTTGTGATGTCTTTGCTAGTGAACTTAAGAACTTCCAGTTTCCTCTGTAGATTAAGTTTCTTTCAATGCATTCCTATTCAAGATGGGCATTTTCTAATACTTAGTTTTTTTCTCTTCACAAGGGACTTGGACAGTCTTACGGATACCGAAAGTGATAGCAAGAGCAGAAACACCTCTGAGCAAGATGGCCTTGATGGTCAAGGGAAAGATGTAAACCGTAAAGGCTTGTCAGTGAAATCTGGTAATTTTTTTTCCCCTTCCATCATCGATTTTGGTAAATTATGATGATGGATGGTTTTTGATTTCATCTCTAATTTCTCCCAATTATTATTTGATTGCATGCATTATGCTGGCTTTTGTGATGTCCTGCAGCTGAAGATGTACCTCAAGCCTCAGATGCCCGCCACAGAAGGAGAGGAGAGGCAGATATGGTGGAAAATGATGTGGAGAGATCCCCCAAGGAGAATGGTGAGCGAAGGAGCAATGGCATTGCTGCTGTGGATTCTAAATCTGACAGAAGCTCAGAAAGACAACCTGATATTGTAGATGATCACCCTGGAAAATCTAGGTCCACTCTCCATTCTTGTCACACCTCAGTTATTCTTTGTGCTTAAAAATTGTTCCAGATCTGGTATTTTATTAAAAGTTGATGAGCAGGAGTCGAAGCATTAGTCCTAGAAGGACGTTGAGTAAGAGTATGAGTATTAGTCCCAGAAAGAGTCGCAGCAAGAGCCCTAGTGTTAGTCCAAAACGAAGAATGAGCAGGAGTCGAAGTGTTAGTGGAAGCCCGCCTCGAGCACCATTGAGGAGCAGGAGCATCAGTAGAAGTCCTGTTCGGAATGGTAGCAGGAGCATCAGTAGAAGTCCTGTTAGAAATGGTAGCAGAAGCCCAGGTAGAAGTATTAGCAGGAGCCCAGGTAGGGGAAGGAAAGGTAGGAGTATCAGTAGAAGCCCACTACGAAGCGGGCCTCAGAGAGGCATTAGCAGAAGCCCCGTGAGATCCTCCAATCCACAAAGAAGTCCAAGCAGGAGCCCGCCTAGAAGAGCCTCTAGAAAATCAATTAGTAGGAGTCCTGCAAGAGTTTCCAGAAGTATAAGCAGAAGTCCAGTGAGGTCCTCTCGTCAAAGTTTGAGCAGAAGCTCAGGTAGGGCACCTTCTAGGAGGAGTATCAGTCGAAGTCCTCGAGCACCAGTTAGGAGTCGAAGGAACTACTCTAGGAGTCTTACTCCCATCCGAAGGCCAAGGTCACCAGCATCTGATAGAGGGAGAAGTGCATCAAGAAGTGTTTCTCCAGAAGGGTCTCCAAAGCGCATCAGAAGGGGGCGTGGTTTTAGTGAGCGTTATTCATTTGCTCGAAGATACAGAACACCCTCTGCATCTCCTGTCAGGTCATACCGTTACAGTGGAAGAGTTGAACGTGACAGGTGAGTTTTTGATCAGCATTCAGTTTGTTTAATGTCACGCTCCCAGTTTTACATGCTTCTCAGTGAAGTGCGCAGATAACTGATCTTTTGAGTGCTTGCTTGTGTTACTAGATATTCAAATTACAGAAGATATTCTCCAAGGCGCTATAGAAGCCCTCCTAGAGGAAGATCTCCGCTAAGGTTTGTCATCTCTCCTATATTTCACTATTGAAGTTCTGATGTAAATCTATTCATGAACACTGGTGTTTCTTACCCATTTGATTCAAAACCCATCATATTTTCAATTTTGAGGCAATTGCTCATTGACACACGACCAACATAAAGGCTTAAATGTTTTAAACAATTACAAATGCTTATGGTCTTGCCAACAGGTTTTGATTTAATATTGCTCGGTAACTTCTCATTTATACAGATACAGAAACAGAAGCAGGACTCCTTCTGCATCCCGTAGTCCTCGTTACCGTAGTCGTCGTTATAGCCGTAGCAGAAGCCCGATTAGGAGCCGTTCCCCAGTCGAGGGATCCAGGTCTCGTTTGTCTCCTAGAGGAGGAAGGCGGAGATCTCCTTCAAGGAGCAGATCCCCATCAAAATCAAGGTCCCCTGCTGATTCACAATCCCCGAGAAGAACGAGCAGAGACAAGTCCAGATCACCTTCTGGTAGTCCACAGGGGAAGAAGGGTCTGGTTTCTTACGGTGATGGATCTCCAGATTCAGAGAGGTGATCATTGAAACTTGAAAGGAAGGTGTTCCAGCTCTCTCCTCTCCTTCCTTGGAAGGAAAAACAAAAACAAAAACGAAACCTATATCATGATTTCGTGGAGACCCTCCAAAATGGATTCTAGCCTTTGTATTAAATCCGGCTTAGAGTTGTATCAGAGTATGCTTCCTAGGATATGTAGTGAATAATATTATCTTGGATCGTTTTTTATTTTTGGTATTCGGACAGTGTTTGTATGTTTGTAGGTCGTTAGCCAGTTTGGTGAGATATTCGATATCTTATGTTGATGATTAAAATTCGAAGATTCTAGTTGGCACAATATTGTTGCTTACTTCTAATTTTTTTTGTGCTATCCGAAGGGATTAATTTGAGTTCTCAAACTTATATATAGGTGTAGTAATTGTAACCATTTTATAAGTTTGAGGTTCAATTTTTATTGTTCGGGAGTTCAGTTTCTACCGTCCTTGTATGTTTGAGGGTCTAATCTTAACACATTGAGAAGTTTGAGGACTTAATTTTTATAATTAAAAATTAAATTTTTTGAGGTTGCAATCTGGAGGTAATTTTTGCAATGTTTCTTTTTCTCTGTTGAAAAAAAGGTTATTTCAAATTTGACTATGAAATTTTTAATAAATTTGTAATGTTTATGCTTTAGCTAAGGCATGTGTTTGTTTGCTTGCTTGGGTGTTATTTTGTCTGGCTTTGTTTCAATTGCCGGAATAATAGTTCTTGTTAAGTTACAAGTTTATTAGAAGGTGTTACTATGTATGTGTGGAATGACAAAGGATTGAAATTGTGATGCGTTTCTTAAATGGCTTGTAATTTGAGTTTTGTTTGGAAGAAGTCCCAAGTAAATTATTTCTTTTCCTTTTTTTTTGTAAATTTGAGTTTTTAAAATTTTACTTTTTCTTTGGATTCAATATTGAAAAAGTTCATGGTTTTACTTTAGTAGTGCGTCAACTTGAAGATGCCAAAATCATATGAAAACCTTAAAATGTATCCGACAAAAGGCATATGCACTAAATTTATATACATTACCTTTAGTTTAATTTCAATCCAAACCCTTGTATCATTTAAATATCTAAAATGTAATATAAAAATCAAGTAGTGGCGACAGCATCTATATTATATACAAATAAAAGGATTTGAAGGCGATTAACAGATCTGTTTTAGTCCCATCGTGTATTATTCCAAAGATCAAATACCAACTTAGTAATACCACAAAGGATTTTTTTAGTACCAAAGAGTTAACTTTTTTTTTTAAAAAGCAATATCTTTATTTCTTTATGTTTTAAAATATACATTTTTAACCAAAGTAAAAGTAATGCCTCATAACTTTAGTTTTGAAAAATAGCATAACTTATTTTATCAAATAGTCAATTTTCCATTATGAGAAATTTGACTTTTTGACTTGGAGATGACAAATTTCCCCCCAGTTGCACAAAAATGACATACTTTCTATTTGATTCATAAGGTGAAATAAACATATTTTATTTTTCATTTTTCACATAAATAACATATATATTCATTGAACACCCGTCAAATCAGAAAATACAGAAAAATCTTTTCATATCCAATATTTTTCTTGCTTGTTAGCAAGAATATTTTTTGGGTATAGCATGCAAATGATGGGAGTGCTAATGAATAGAACAAGAAAAATTGTATTCGAAATATTTTGGATTGGACTATTGATGTAATGAGAAGCATTAATTCTCACTACAAGATTTTTTCTTTTCTTTTCTTTTTTTTTTTTTTTTCAAAAGGACAGAACAAGACGCCAATTTGGAAAAAAGTTCTCTCTCTTTTGTAAAGAACCTTCATTTTATCTTTTTAAAGTTGGAGCAATTGCTCTCTTTAAAAATTTGATTATAATGTTGACTTATTGGAATGTCCTCACTCCTCACAAGAATATAAAATTATATAATCGTATATAAAAGATTCTCTGAGCTGAAAGAAAATATATAGCTTTTTTATTTTCATTTTTACCCCAAGCAAATTCTTTAAATTAATTTTAGGAATATTTTTCATCCCTAAGTTTTATTGGATATAATTTCGATTCCTTCTTTAGATTTCAAAATATTATACATTTACTTCTTAATTTTTAATTTTATTTTAATTAGCTTATAGACTTTAAAATATTACAATTTTACACTCAAGATTTGAGTTTTATTTCAATTTAATCTTTAGATTTTAAGGTTTATATTTTTAATCTTGATTTTCACAAAATACAAGTCTTATGTCTTTAGTGTTAATGTTTATTAATTAACTTAAAGAAATTTAAAAAAAATTATAATTAACTAAGTTTCGTTATTTTTCATCACTATCAAACTTTTTAATTTCAAATTCACTTGATAATTATTTTTATTTAATTAATAGACATTAACGTTAATGAAAGAAATCAAGCACAATGAAAAATCGAGGTTAAAAGTATAAAGCTTGACACCTAAAGACCAAATTGAAACAAGACTTGAATCTCAAAAGTAAAATTATAACATCTTAAAATCTAATGACTAAATTGAAATTAGATTCAAAACTTAAAAATTAAACGTTTTGAAATTTAAGGGTCAAATAAAAATTAAATACAAAATTTAAGGACCAAATCCTTAATTTTAACATTTAAAGGGCCTTGTGTGTGTGACTATGCTCTGTTTGAAAAGAGGGGAAAAAAAAAAAGGGAAAAAAGGATATGATAATTCAGATAGTTGAAATTGATACAAAAATGTTGCAGAAGAATCTTTTCAAATTCAAGAAATCAAATGAGATCTCAAATTTTATTAGCTGTCTTGCATAGGCTTTCATTCTGTAATTGACCAATTTTTGTTTTTCCTTTTATCATTGGGGTTTATAAGGAAGTAGCTTTCTTTCAAAGTATACATATAATATATACGTGTTGCGTATTGAGTAACACTATAAAATGTGCATCAATTAATATGTCTATTTCAAATTTGGATAAAATCTCTCCCTTTGTGACATTTCAATTGGTAAAGTTTCTTTCAACGTTTTGCTTTTCAGTTTAAATTTTCCATTTTTGTATTACTTTTTTTTTGAAATGCGCACACACACACTTTAGTATAGATTCTTAAAATATTATGATTAGGACGGCAACGAAAAAATCGAAAATTCAAACCAATTTAAATCGATCAAATGGTTTGGTTTGACTTTTTAACATAAAATTGGACATATTTTTTTGTATTTAGAGAAAACAAAACAAAATATATTGGTTCAGATCTATTTTTTTAGAAAAACCAATCAAAACCGAACTGAAGCAATGATATATATATATATATATACCTTTGAAAGTGAACTATTCATTAGGTATTTTTTAGTATTTTAATTATTATGGTGCATGTGTATTGGATGTTTATATAAACCAATTATTATGGAGCGTGTATTTTTAATACATTTAGAAAAGTGGCAAGAAAAAAAACAAAAAATTGTCAAATTTAAATGTATAAGTAGAAATAGACTCAATTTTAATTTCTAGCAAAAAGGAGCGATTCAAAACAAAGTGAAAATAAAAACAAAAAAGTTTGGAGAAAAGGAGAAAAAGTAAAAAAACCGAGACCAAATCGAGAACCAAACCGATCCAAATAAAACAAATCCATTGATTTTGTTCTTTATTGGGCATTGGTTTGGATCCTTTTTTTTTATAAAACCGATTGGTTTGATTTGGTTCTTGATTGACTCCAAAACCCAACAAACCGAATCGACTATCATTCCTAATTATAATCTATACTATATATAAAAGGGAGTATGAGGAGAGAATTGTCCTTATATCTTTTAATAACTCATATTTTGTCCTTTGTCATAACTATTCAGCCGTAGTTACATGCAAAGTAGTATATTATTTAGACCATTAATACGAAGTATCACGATCTAATATTGGAAATATGTTTTGAATAAACAATCATGTCGTTTGCTTCATTATAACTATATGGGTTAACTTGATGTATCCTTTTCATGTATGAGTGTGATTTAGAGCATAAATATAAAACATCATAATATAAGATGTACATATTTTTAGATGAACAATCACGTTATTTACCCTTTTAAAATTTCATAAGTTTCTCTTCATTCATTAATTTGCATATTTTTGCACGTGTTATATATGATCTAGTTTAAATAAAAGTTGCAAATTTGTTACTAAGATTTCTTTTAATATAAATGTGAGGTGAAAATTTGAACTTCTTATCCTAATAGGTACAATTTATGTTTTAACAATTGTGTTATACACTTTTTAGAAAGTTATTAATGCCTGACCAATTAATAATGTGTTTTGGAATAACTTTGGAAAAATGGTTTTTCTATAAACACCTAAATAATAATGAAAGAAAAGTAATTTACCTTTGGAAAGTAATTTTTTAGTAAATAACTTCAACTGAATAACAAAGAAAGCCGCATCCTTATTATAATTTAAATTCTTGTCCAAGCAAAACACCATATCTTTTTGAAAAATTGTACCAATTATCTCATATTTCAATCATATATATATATACCATTTGAATTAAAAATTTATTCAATTTTAGTCGAATACTTTTAAATAATATCGAATTTTAGTTTTCTCCTTTCAATAAATCTTAAATCTAGTTCATATTCTTATTTATTGTTGATATTTACATTTTTTTTATCTATTGATACTTTTACTATAAATTTTAAAATAGAATAACATATTATATTTTCTTGTACGAATTATTATTGTTTTTAGCTTTTTTTTTTAAAAAAAAAATTCTAAAAGACTCAATTTAAGATTTATTAAAAGTATAGGATTATGATGCAACATTTAAAGGTTCAAATATTAAAATTGATCAAGTTTCAAAATAGAAACCAATAATATTTTAATCCACTTTTTTTTCTAAAAATTACTAAACAATCCCTACCTTTTTTTTCCCCTAAATTAAAAAAAAAAAAAAATCTTTTTTTAATAACTCGCAAGCAATAGTGCTAAAGAAGAATTGATAATTCGCAAAACCTATTTTTACTTATGCATTGAGGAAATGACACGTGTTTCGATAACATGATAGTTTCCTTTACCAAAAAAATTAATTCTAAAATTGAATTTTATTTTTTGGCCCAATAATAAAATAACGATCGATTCCAAAAAGAGGTTGCACTCATGAATTCTCTCGAAAAGAAGATACTTCTCATAAAATTTCATTCGAATTATATTTTAAATAAATAAAGTCCGTATATTCTAAAATTTTAAATATTGTGATTCGGAATTTAAATTAATATATGAAAGCTTTAATCAATTCATTCTTTAATTTTTAAATTATCGACAAATAAAAAATTAAACCAACTAACATCGAAATTATATGTATAACATAAAACGAACAATTATATGTATAACATAAAACTAACATGTAATTGTTAAGAAAATGATTGTAACTGAATAGCGTAAGATCACACCTAAAATAGATTAAGAATAATAATGAAGAAGAAGAAGAGAGAAAATAATACATAATGATTTTACAAAAAAAATTCTTAATTGTTTAAGATAAAAACCACAAGTAAATATAGAAGAATTTCATTATAAAAAATAAAAGTATAAACTTTCTTTAAAACTCCCTCTATTTTTTCTCCTACTTTGCTCACTTGGTTTGAGATTTTGTGATGATTTGACAATCATACGTCCCCATCTATCTATAGTCCAAAAAAAATTTGGTTATCAAGCAAATCCAATGACCCAAATTGTCTTCCAAGAAACTTCTCGACTAGTAAGAAAACTTGATAGAGAACCTTGGATATTATATAACAATAATAAGTCAAATTCAAATTTATTTATTCTTGTACTAAATTGCCAATTTCATTGTAGTTAGTATAGCTCAATTTACAAGTACTTATACTATCAACCTCAAGGTCTAAAGTTTGATTTCTTCAATAAAAAAAAAATACTAATTTTATTTTACAAAAGTAAAAAGCTTTTGTAGCATAGTAAGGATCAAAAGAAAAACCACATATGATAGAGTTCTCTAACTTTTTAAATTTATCTTATATTAGATTTTGAACTTTCGAAGTATTCATATTAGGGTCAAAGTAGCAATTTCAGTTTGTATCGTTGGTTGTTTAATTGGTAGACAAACGTGATCTCACACCATCACTTCTTTGAGTATTTTCGATGTGGCACAACTACTATTCTAATATTTTTCTAAATCCCAACAAATTCCACCATGATAAGATATTTAAAGAATCCACAACTCCTCTGATATCCATTGTCTTCATCACAACCATAATTCTAAACCAAGAGAACTATAACCTACTCTACCATAAAGAGCAGATCACTTGGAATGTTACCTTCCAAGATTTTTCTTTTTTTTTTTTTGTCACATAATGATTAACCCTGTTAAAATTTATGGTGCAACTTTCACCTACTTGACTAACCCAGAAGTTCTTCAACCATTAACATAATTTTCACCACACACCTTTCATAATTGCCAAATCAATACCCATGTGAAACCACTAACATCACATCATTTATCATGGTAAAGTGGATATATCATAAGGATGAATTTTGTCTTTTTCAAAGGGAGTCACTATCTTCTCTAACGAGAAAGACAATGTCAGCATTTGACCAGAGTCCTTTTGTCAAACCTATTCTATTTTTTATATACTCATACTGTTTGTGTTCCTAACAACCTATCTTCTACTTGAAGACTTTCTTCTTCGAATTTCTATTGGAATCACCCCTTTGACACCACTGGACCACCACCATCGCTTAACTATTCAGGAACACTATTGATCGATCTTTGTTTGTAGCCTTTGTGTAACCTAGATTTTATTGCACATCCTTGATTTGCACTTGTCACAAACCGAACTTGATCATTCCATCAAATTTCTCCACATAAAACTTTATTGGAATCATAAAGCTTAACATATGTGCTTCCCTCATAGCAAATCAACAAACAATGAACAACTCATACCATTCACAATATCATAGCATGTTTTAAGAATATTTTTTTTCTTTAACGTGGAAGCTTAAACAATATTGATATGAAAAAAAACTACATACTTAAAACTCTGATTCCACTTGTTGGGAAGAATCTCCCACTACTATTGTAGGAATAAACATAAAATAATCGAGAAACTAAAAGAAAACAACAAAACTAGGAAACATAAAATCTTACATGGAGAACTCCCAACCCGGAGAAAAGCCACGCCCGAATGAATTAGTTGGTACTAGAAATGTTAGAAAAAGTGAATGAAAAGAGTAATAAGAAATGAAAAGGATAGAGACACTTCTCAATCAGAAAACAAAGTTTCCTCACTCTGACATGAGAACAAAGAAAGTCACACGAGATCCTTGTAACTTTGCTTGCTGCTTGGGGAGCAAGTTCAAGACTAAAGAAAGCCAAAGCATTTTTTCCTTTTCACCTTGCCACATCATCACGACTTTGGCCACAAAACCTTATTAAAAGAGGAGAAAACAAGGTTTAGAGTCGATGAAGTAGCTCGACCAAGTTTACGAGGAAGAGGGGCAGAATCGAAGAATTATGAGTTCATGCCATGATAATCTATATGATCGATCAACCCTAGAGGACTCGATGGCTTAACAGTCTAGTGAATAAGCTGATTCAGAGAAATATTTGGTACTTATACTATATGTCAGTCTCATTAGAAAATAGTAGAGCTCAACATGGTAAACTTAGAGGGCACCCGCCTCCACTTCAGACGTGTCCTTGACAACTTGGTGGTTGTTCGGCCTTCACTTTTGAGGGTGGAAGTGCTTGGTCGCTGGTTTTCTGGGTGAATAGGTAACTAGGGAGAGGTGTCATCTTCAACCAACTATTTTTCTTTTCATATTTTGCAAGAGTCCAAGTAGGATGAGGCACCAAAGATTTTTAGTTGTGTCCAACTCGTATGGTTTTGGTTATATCTAGGGTTTTCCCGTGCTATTGTTCGTATTTCATCTACGATATCTACAGAATCGTCAAAAAAGAAACCCACAATGTGAAAACTTGTTACAATCACATAAAATAATTCTCTCCCTATCCCAATTACAAGAATACTCCATTTTTCTGATCCCAATTACAAGAATACTCTCTCTTCTTGATCTCAATTACAAGAATGCTCTCTGTAAATTTCCACACTACTCACATCCTTTTCCACTCTCAAACTAGAGAATAAAGAAAATTTAACGAGAAAATTAGCACATCTAAGCTTAAAATGTTTTTAATGGAGATAGTTGAAACCAAAGATTGAGACTCATTTTATTGTGTTTGGAGTCTATTACTTTTTTGATTCTTTTCGACATGAGATAACTACTTTTCTAATATTTTGTCAAAATAATCTAACAAAGTAATGCATATGAGAATGTTGGGTGAAAATTTATTATTATTATTTTTTTTAAAAAAAGAGGGAACCAACCATTGGTTGGAGAATCCCACATTGGAGAACATTGAAAAGGAAGTCTCCCTTTTATACTCAAACCTTGGGCTATGGGTTTGGGCCCCAAGGGGTACCCATGTTTTGGAAAGAGTGAAGAGATAGACCAATGTGAGTTTGGTGGACATTCGCACGTGTGCGTGATTATTTTTCTTTAATAAAATTATTATTATTATTATTTATCTCATTTATTTTTTAAAAAAGGAAAAAAAATTCCTAGTTGGTTGCATGGTCTTCCACGTACGTGTCTTTCGCACCCATCTTCCAGCCGCTCTTCGCACGTTCAGAGGTTGCCCGCGCTTCTCTTTTGCGATAGTTCAACTCTAAAGGCCTATAAAAGGCGTGTCCTTTAGCAATTCAGAACATAACATTTTCTTACACTTCCTTCCATTGCTCTCATCTACTTAATTTCTTTTCCAACTTTCGTTTTTTGAGCATTCAGTCAGAAGGGTGTGTGTTTTAGTCGGTAACGGTGCATTTTTAATCAGATGTTCTTTTTGGGCTGTTTTATCTAGGGACGATGTGGCAGTATTTTTGACCTGCTTGCACACTTGAGCAATGCGCGAAATGTCTTAAAGAGAGCGAGTTCCGCGACTCGGCCTATAACGAGCTTTTGTTTTATAGGTTTCGTTCTTTGCCCGACTGTCATTCCTAACCGTTTGCTGTTGTCTTGTTCGTCGTTTGAGGGTGTTGCAGTTTACAACAGTTTAAGATGATCTCTGCCATATCACTAATGGCTCTCACTAGCAACAACGATATTATGACATCCGACCTCAACCGTCCATTCCAGTTTGAAGGAGTGAACTTCAAACGGTGGAAGCAAAAGATGCTTTTTTTCTTACCGTTAAGAAAGTTGCTGACACATGTACTAGAGATAAGCCGATCGTCCCTTTAGAAGAACCAACTGAACAACAGATAAAAGAAGCTGCTGACTGGGAGGAGAAATATTTTCTATGTAAGAACTTTATATTAAATGGTTTGACTGATGATTTGTATGACTACTACAACACATGAAGATAGTGAAGGAGGTTTGGGATGCCCTGCAAAGAAGTATGACACCGAGGAGTCTGGGTCAAAGAAATATGTTGTCAGCCGTTATCTCAAGTTCCAGATGATGGATGACAAATCTGTGGATGGCTAGTCCTATGAACTACAGAAGATAACCCATGAGATAATTTCTGAAGGTATGCCTCTAGACGAACAATTCCAATTTGTTGTTATTATTGATTAATTGCTCTCTTTGTGGAAGGATTTTAAGAACATTTTGAGACATAAGACCAAGAAGTTTTCCTTGAAGAGTCTTATCACCCGGCTAAAGATTGAGGATGAAGCCCAGAAGTAGGACCAAATGGAAGAGGTGAACGCCGTATCTGAGAGACTTATCTTTGCTGCGATAAATCTGACAAAAAATCAAAGGGGACAAAGAGGAAAGGTCAGAACCATGGCTCCAACAATTAGAACCAACAGAAACTCCCTTAAGGAGAAACAGTACAGTTCCTTTGCTTTAATTGTAATAAACATGGATACATGACCAGGAGCTGTAGGAACAGGCGTCGTCCTGCTGGACAGGCGAACCTGACAGAAGAATTGTTAGTTGCCACCAAAGCTGGATTTACTCAAACCATAAGGGCAGACTTATACACCCTTACCAAAAATAATGTATTCGTAGGGAAAGGGTTTGCAACTGAGGGAATATTCAAATTAAATTTAGACTTTAATAAAATGAAATCTTCTGTGTATATGTTATGTTCTATGAATTTTTTGCATTCTAGACTCTATGAATAAGAATCTAACTAGTAACATGATTAGGTAAAAAATGACAAGAAAGATTTTGATAAATGCAAATATTGTAGTTAGGCTAAAATTATTAAAACTCCGCATAAATTTGTACTTAGGATTTTTTAGCCTCTATATTTAATTTATTATGATTTATGTGAATTTGATGGTATCTTGACTAAAAACAGTAAAATATATTTCGTTACGTTTATTGATGACTACTCTGATTTTACTTTTGTATATTTGATGAAAAACAAAAATGATACTTTTGATGCCTTCAAATTATTTGTTTCTGAAATAGAGAATCAATTTAATAAAAATGTTAAAAGACTTCGGAGTGATAGGGGAACTGAGTACGACTCGGACAGTTTTAATGAGTTCTTTAACTCACATGGAATAATACATGAAAAGATTGCACCTTACTCTCTTGAAATGAACAAAAAAGTCGAAAGGAAAAATAGAAACTTTAGCTGAGCTAGTAGTTGCTATTTCACTTAGTTCAGGAGTCATGTCTTATTGGTGGGGGTGAAACATCCTTACCGTGTGTTATGTCCTAAGTAGAACCCAAAGTCTAAAAACACAACTTCACCTTACGAAATTCTCAAGAATAAGAAACCAAACCTGTCTTATTTTAGAACATGGGGTTGTCTAGCCTTTGTAAGGATTCTAGACCCGAAAAGGAGAAAGCTAGCTAGTAGAGCTTATGAGTGTGTCTTTATAGGTTATGCCTTAAATAGTAAAGCCTATAAGTCCTATGATCTAGTACACCAAGTGATCATTGAGTCAAATGATGCCGACTTCTTTGAGGATAGATTTTCTTTTAAATCAAGGAATAATGAGGGCTCGAGATCCAGTGGTCTAACCCCAGTTAGAAATCCTACCTCTATAGAGGAAACTGACCCAGAACCTAGAAGAAGAAAAAGAATTAGAACCGCCAAGGATTTCGGAGATGACTTTTAGACCTATAATGTAGAAGAAGATCCTAAAGATCTAAAAGCTGCCTTGTCCTCCGGAGATGCCAACCTATGACAAGAAGCCATAAATGATGAGATGGACTCATTTGAGTCAAATAGGATTTGACACTTAGTAGATCTACTCCCAAGTTGCAAGGCAATAAGGTGCAAATGGATCTTAAGGAAGAAACTTAGACATGATGGAACCGTTGACAAGTTTAAAGGCAGGTTATTGGCAAAGGACTTTAGACAAAGAGAAAACATAGGCTTCTTTGTCACCTTCTCCCTGTCACTAGAATTACCTCAATCCGCTGTTTTCTCTCGCTGCCCTTTATAACCTCGTAGTATATCAGATGGATGTAAAGATCGCCTTCTTAAACGGTGAACTTGAAGAAGAAATTTACATGGAACAACTTGAAGGTTTTGTAGTCCATGGTCAAGAAATTAAGGTGTGTAAATTAGACAAATCTCTCTATGGACTGAAACAAGCTCCTAATCAATGACATGAAAATTTCTATGACCTAATCCTATCTAAAGGTTTCAAGGTTAATAAAAGTGACAAATGCATCTACTATAAGTTTGAAAATAATCTTTGCACTATCCTGTGTCTATATGTAGATACTTTGTTGATCTTTGGGTCGAACTTACACGTCATAAATGATGTAAAATCAATATTGAGTGCAAACTTCGACATGAAAGGCTTAGGAGAAGCTAGTGTAATCTTAGGCATAAAAGTGACTAGGTTTGAAAAGGGAATTTCTTTGGATCAATCTTACTATGTAGAAAAGATTCTAAAGAAATATATTTATTTTGAATGTAAACCAGCTTGTACTTCTTATGACCCTAGTGTTAAGTTGTTCAAGAACACTGGTAATAGTGTTAATCAATATGAGTATGCGAGCGTCATAGGCAGTCTTAGATATGCTGCTGACTGCATTAGGCTTGACATAACTTGTGCTGTAGGATTACTTTGCAGGCTTACAAGTAAAGCTAGTAAAGAGCATGGGAATGCTATATAAAGAGTTATGAGGTACTTGAAGAAAATCTAAAACCTAGGATTACATTATCAAAAGTTTTCTGCTGTCCTGGAAGGGTTCAACGATGCTAAATGAAACCCTCTTTCGGATGATTCCAAGGCTACAAGTGGCTATATCTTTAATATAGCAGGCGGAGCTGTCTCTTGGAAGTCCAAGAAACATACTATTTTAGCCCAATCTACGATGGAGTCAGAAATAATAGTACTAACAATAGCTAGTGAAGAAGCAGGCTGCCTTAAAAGTCTACTATCAGAGATTCCCTTATGGGAAAAGTCAGTACCGGCTATATTGATCAATTGCGATAGTACTGCAGCAATCGCAAAAGTTCAAACCATTACTATAATAGAAAGAGATGACAAATACGTCGTAAGCACAATACCATTAAAGAGTTTCTCACTGTTGGTGCAGTTAGATTGGATCTATGAAGCATAGACACATATATGGCTACACGATATGGATACGATCAATACGACGATTTGTCAATTTCTAAAAAACTAAGACACATATACGTCTAAAGATGCGTCATTTTTTTAATATATATATTTCTAAAAAACGAGGATACTGATATGTTGAAGATACATTTTCTTTTTCTTTAAAAAAATCTAGGATATAGATAAATTTAGCATATAAGTTAATAACAATAGCACAAAATAGAATACAAATACTGAAATACAATTAAAAAAGCAACATCTAAGATGTTGAAGTACAATAATTAATAAAATGCAATAGAAAAGTGACTCATATTGCAAAGAAGAAGAAGAAGAAGATTAGAGAGAGAAGTATGAATTTTGTGGAGACTCAAATGTGAAGATGGAGATTAGATGATTATAGTTTAGGGTTTGGTTTGTTATTTATTTTTTTCCTTTTAATTTTGGACTCGAGTAGTGAGCTTTTTAAATAGGTTTCCTAGTTTTAGATTGGGAAAGATTAGATGAGTTGCTTGTCTTTTTTCTTTTAAAAAAAATACGTGTAGAAATAGATACGTCAAATCGCGTGTCAGATACGTATCTGGAAAGTATCTGGAAGTATCGGTATCTGATACGTGTCTGATACGGATTCTTTGCCTCACATGAAGTATTTTGCTTCATAGAGTGGGTCATATACAGACTGATGAGGCAGATCCTTTGACGAAAGGACTGGCCAGAGGAAGGGTTTCAGAACCTTAGAAAGGATGAAACTCGAGCCTATAGAAAGATGAATCACTGTGAGGAAAACTCAACCTGTAGACTGAAGATCCCAAGAAACAGGTTCAACGGGTAATAACTGACCATAAGTGATATATAGTGAATCATGCTAAACTAAACACAGAGTTCCATTCCTATGGCTTAGAGTCTGAGCATGATATCTTGAAGCGTAAGAAAGGTTGAACTCAGTTTTTAATGAGATCTATACTTGATGACAAGTGGGGTACCTAATTACATGAGTACTCTTGATAGACTCACCTATGTGAATGTGGAAGTGTGAGCCGCTTCCTATGGAGTTTTTTTTAGGAAAACTCTCTAGAGCGTTCACTAAACCGAGATATACGTGCTAGGCCTTAAAGCACGTGCTTTCGAACCACACCCTAATGACATTCTGTGTGAGATGCTGTTAGAGATAGAGTTCAAAACCAAGGGTTACTCTAGCGTATTCTGAATCAACTACACTACGTAAAGATTCAAGTCATAAGACACCTTTGCTTATGCATAGTGTTGTATAGACTGAAACTGCTCGACAATTTTTTTTTTTTGTTTCTCTTATGTTTAAATTTTCAAGTGGGGGATTGTTGGGTGAAAATTTATCTTTTTTTTTTTTTTTTTTCAAATAAAAGAGAACCAACCATTGGTTGGAAAATCCCACATTGGAGAATTTTGAAAAGGAATTCTCGCCTTTTTACTCAAACCTTGGGCTATGGGTTTGGGTCCAAGGGTACCCATGTTTTGGCGGAGTGAGGAGATAAACCAATGTGGGTTCGGTAGCTCACACACGAGTCGCCGTCGTCCGATCGGACGGGCGAGACGAGTGTGTGTATGATGATTCAGATTATACTAGAGTAACCCTTGGCTGCGTGGTCTTCCACACTCGTCTTTTGGCTCGCCTTCGCACGTTCAGAGATGCCCGCGCTTCTCTATCCCTACTTTCTTTTCCGGCTTTCGTTTTTTGAGCATTTAGTCAGAAGGATGTGTGTTCCAGTCATTAACAGTGCATTTCCGATCAGATTTTCTTTTTGGACTGTTTTATCCTGGGGACGACATGACAATACATGACAATATTTCTGACTTGCTTGCACACTTGGGCAGAGCCGTGAAACGTCTTAAAAAGAGCGAGCTTCGTGACTTAGCCTATAACGAGCTTTTGTTTTGCAGGTTCCGTTCTTTGTCCGATTGCTATTTTCTGATTGTTTACTACTATCCTATTCGTCGTTTGAGGGTCTTGCTGTTTACAATAGAGAATACTACTAACACTCACTTCACTCATCTAATTTCTAAACTAAGGCCTAGAGATTGCGAAGGGGACAAAAAATCATATGTTTTGAATCATTACATTTTCTTTAGAAAAAATCTCAAAATTCTAAACCATATTAATGAAAACATCATTACATGATTGAAAAGTACTTTCCCGAATGCCTTTTCTTTTCCCTCTTGATTAGATATTTACATTCAAAACACGTAATTATTAGAAATGTTTAGAGGATTTGGAGGAGGAAAAAAAGGTTGAAATTTAATAGGCCTATTGGATAATTTTCTAAATTCTACATTTAAATCTAACTTTGTCTTTGTTTTTTAAAGTATCTATTTTAATATCTTTTTTTCCAATCTTTGAACAGAAAACAATCATTTTTTTTTCTTTAGTAAGAGATAATGCGGCCTTGAGTACTTGTAGGAGCAGAAATATTAGCAATGGCCAAAATTGCAAATTCTTTTAATTCTTTGGACTGGTAGATAATTTAGAAGTTTATAAACTAAAATGTTTTTTTAGTTCACAAAAACAATATAGATCGCCTAAAATTTTAGAGAAAAAAAAATAATCTAAAAAATATAAACATAAACTAAGGTTATTTTTAAATATAGAAAAAAGAGTTAATTTATTTATAAATATAGCAAAATGTTACTATCATCATAGATGTCTATCGCAATCTATCAATGATAGACAATGACATTGTGCTATACTTACAATTTAAAATAATTACCCCATAAAATATGGTTAATAGTATTTTTTTCTATCTATTGGAGTATAAACATAAAATATAAATTTAGTGTTTTTTTGAGAAAATTATTTTAATTGGCAAAACTACTTAAAAATATTTACAAATAATAACAAAATATCAAATTGTGATAAACCGCGATAGACTATTATCTGTGTCTATCATAACACAAATAGATATAAATAGTAGTTTATAAAGATCTATCGAATATAGTAAAATATCACTATCATCACATTTATTCGAGTTTATTAAGTTTTCAATGATGCTCCTACATTCACAATGCTTATCAAGTCATCTAATATTTCTTTTAAAGATGAGGATTATATCAATCAATAAACCGTTGGCACAAGTACTCCATATCAGGTCCATTAATCCAAAATTTATTTTATAGGCAGAACCTTTTTACATTAATTTAAGAAATCAATAAACACCCAATAGTATCTAACATTAATTTTATAATTCAACCTTTTTTAAGAATATAATTCCATACGTAATGACATTGACAATGTCACTTTTACCTAACTTTAGAAGGTTAATTAAAACATTTATAAATTGATTTTTTTCGTATGTTTAATTAGTAAAGTGTAATACATTGAAATATGTATTGATTAATAATAATAATATTTCTTCATCTTATCTGACGAGACAGTCGTTTTACTAAAAAATGATAATGATTGGTTATTTGTTTTTGTAGACACCCAAAATTTTCATAAAGTGGACATTTAGATAACTGGGTTTATTTTGTAATAATGTAAGATGTTTGAGCATCTTGAGATTTTCGGACATCATAAATGCACTTATGGAGGAAATCTCGAGAGTTTTTGATGCTTTATTGAAACTTAGATTTTCAAACTAAGTACATCTCCTTTTTATTTTTTAACAATTTCTTTCATATATATATATATATATCACTCTTTTCTACTTCCATTTTATAATGAATATAAATATTGTGAACTATGTATTTCATTCTTTTTCGTTATATGGTAGTTTTTATTTTTTAAATAAATTATTATTTATTTCAATAAAAAAATCTTAAATTAATGTATATTATTTTTCTCAAATAATAAAATTATATTAATTAAAAAAACATTCGAATGAATGAAAACAAATATGTCATGTAATTTTAAATTATATTAAATAAATTATAAATACCGAACAAAAATCATACAAAACAAATCAGCTATATAAATATTCCCAAATATTTAAAAAAACGTTCTCTCAAAACAAACATAGTTATATAAAGATGTTAAACATCTATAATTTTGGATGTTTATTATGGTTGACATCTAAAGATTTCGGTTACCAACGTCGAAAGAAAAAATAAATTGCCCCTAATGAGTTATAAAATTACAGATTTTATACAGGGCCCTCAATAGAAAATCAAGCAAGATAGGTAGTAGAGTGAAAATGGAGGAAGTGCAAATAAGTAATTTCAAGAGGAAATCCATTGTAAGAGAGTAGCCGTTGTTTCTGGACTTTCTGGGCCACATTGGTTCCTTCGGCATTTGAAGTGGATATGAAAGAAACATCAGAAAAAGAAAAAGAAAAGTAAAGAAAGAAAGAAGAAGAAGAAGAAGAAGAAGAAGGGAAAGCAGTGTGAAGAGAAGACGAAGAAAAAGTTTTTACAAAAGAGAGTGAAACTGGAAAAGCGCTTATGCTTTTTGTTTGTTAAACAATTGCACCTCAAATTGGTATATATAAAATACCTTAAAGTAAACCCTCTTCACTTTCTCTTCTTCACATTCATATTTTAACCAAATTTAAACAAACCCATTATTCCAGATCTTTCCTACCATTTCTCGCCTTCATCAATGCTTGGCTGAACATTCAACTTTTGGGTCTGTAATTTGATGGCTGTCTTTTCAAATTTCTTTATGTATTGTATTGTATCGTATCGTATTGTATACCCTTTTCTTTTTTCCTTTATTTTTTCCCCTTTGGTTGAAAATTTTCATTAGTTGCTATATTCTTGTGTTGCTGTAGTTGAAGTGCTTTACCCTTGTGGCTTGTCCTGTGTTTACGGGCATAGATTCTTTTCCTCTCGCTCTCTTGCCCTCGTAATCCCTCTTTTTATTGCTCCCTCTTTGGCATTTATAAACTGAAGGGCTGTGTCAGCTCAGCTCGTTCGTTTTCTACATCGATGCTTTAATCTCTTGTGGATTCTTCTTTGCCCATAAAGAGTTCTTGCCTTTTTTCTTCCCCCACCCACCCTTTTATCTCTCCTTTTTTGAGATGCCCTTTCACTTTTTTAGTATTTTAGGACTGTGATATCAGGAGTAGCTAATGTAAAATTCATGGGTTTAACTTCCATTTTCTCCCTCCCAAGTGCATATAAATACAGTTGGTCAATTCTAAATCTCTTCATTGCAGGATCTAATTCCAACGTCCCAACTTGTGGCTTGTGTTGCTTTGCTTCCAACATTTTTGTGGAAAAACAATGAGCTATAACAGCTCTACTGTGGGTTCTGGTTTGTTCATTTTCTGTTCATTTTGTTTTATTGGTTTACCGTCCATAAAGATAAATTGCTTAGCTTACTTTCATTTATGCATCTGGGTTTTTCCCCCTCAACTTTTTGCTTCATTATGTCAGGTAGTAGAACTGGCAGGATGACCTTTGAGTTTGGGAGGACCCATGTGGTCAGGCCTAAAGGGAAGCATCAGGCAACTATTGTTTGGTTACATGGCCTGGGTGATAAGGGCTCAAGGTACTAATGGCTTGTCTTCTTTATGTTCTCCTCCCTGTTTGGCCAGTTTAATAGAGTTATTTTGTATTTCTGGTTACTTTGAATAAGGTTAAGAAGAAACGGGGTACTGATTGAGTATGAAACACTCACTTTGAACTCTATGGTACATTACATGTAAGTTACAAACTTTCCATTCTAATTTGTGGGTTATATCTGAGCAGAAGACTTTCTTTTTGTCTTCCATGCCAAAAGGAAAGAAATGGCTGAGTGAGAGAATGTCAGTGTCTTGTCCTATTTTCTTGTGTATGTTCATATATAGAAAGTTTGAAAAATTCTATATGCCTTTACTAGAGATTCTTATTCTGATTTTTTTATGGGGGAAGGTAATGGTACATAGCTTAAAAAAATATTGCTAGTTGGCATTTTTATGTCATATCTTTGATTCTAAGCTATATTGAGGTTTTGCCTCTATATGACAAATTGATGAATGGGGACCACATCATATTTTTTGTCCTTGAGAATTAGAAAAACCAAAATCAATTTAAAATAATGCTTATTATTATAATGTATAAGCCTAGCTGATATCAGACATTTACATCATTAAAGAAGGGATGGTTTCTTCATTATTGGGTAACCAACAAGAGTGTGGTCCCAGTTCCAAATGTTTGTGAATCTGTTTGGAGGCTGTTTTTGGTATTCTTTCCTCGTAATCTGCAAACTTCAGAAGTCCTTTCAGAATTGTTGTTATTGAATTTTAGAAAGCCTAGCTGCATAAGCATCTTTACCTAGTTAAAATGATGGAAGTTATGGCGTAACGAGGACATCTAATTTATTATTTAATTATTTTTAATTTTTCAGTTGGTCTCAGCTCTTGGAAACTCTTCCTCTACCAAACGTAAGGCTACTTATACATGGACCTAATACCATTCTTTCTCAAGATTCAAGAAAATCTAAATCCTAGTTTCACTATGTTCCAGCATGTAAACTTGTAGTAACCTTGATTATCATAAAGTTTTAGGTGTTTAATATGATCAACTAACAAGTTACAAATTCGGTTGCAGATTAAGTGGATTTGTCCCACTGCTCCTACTCGTCCTGTGGCATTATTTGGTGGATTTCCTTGCACTGCTTGTAAGATATTCATCTTGGAATCTGTAATTACTGATATGGTTGAAAAAAGCCTTGACTTTAACAAAACCTAGTTAGGAGGCATTAGGCTCTCGAGTTAAGGCTCTCGAGTTAGGCTTGAAGCCTAACTCAAGGTGAATCAGTGTCCTATGCCTCGTAAGTTGATTTTTTAACTCCAGGCTATGAATTCTTTAATCTCACAAGGTACATAAATCAATATTATATAATGGGTTAAAGGGTGTTTGGCTCACGAGTTAGGCTTGTGTAACTCAAGGTTAATAAGGCATCCTATTGGTAAGTTGATTTCTTTGCCCCAGGCTAGGAATTTTTTAATCTCACACGGAAGATAAACTCATATTATATATACTCAAGTTGATGAAACTCACCTTTCGTACTATGTGCTAGTGTTTACCAACTAGAGAACTCATATCAAACAGAAATTATTCAAATCTAGATTTTCTTAAATTTATTTTGTACAATTTAGAAATAGACTACCCAAATTTCATAAACAAAATTATTAAGATTGGGAGCCAAATATCCCTATTATATATAGTGTAAATGAGAAAAGTATATTTGTTCTTGGAATTAGTTCTTCTCAAATTTTAACATTATGAGGACCTCCCCTGTTTCGTATCAGGGTTTGATGTGGGAGATATTTCCGAAGATTCTCCTGATGATTTAGAAGGCTTGGATGCTGCAGCATCACATGTTGCTAATCTTTTGTCTACAGAACCTGCTGACAGTATGTTTCTTCTTGAAAAGCTTTTTAACTATCAACTATTATGTGGTTACCTGTTGAAACTGCTGATACTTAATATCTTCCCCTCATTATATCATCTCTCTCCCCCCTCCCTTTCCTTCAGCTGGCCTGCTGTTTGCCACTTAACTTATGCAACTATTATAGCATTAGTATAACGAGGAAAAAGTTGATTAGTTTAACCAACTTGGGTTGACCTAGTAGTAGTCAATAGGGCAAGTGGACAAAGTAAAGACTTTGGAAGAATGAGTTCAAGCCTTACATGGCTACCTGCTTAGGATATTAGGGAACTAATATTTGTATTGTAGGGTCAATTGGTTGCCCTGCGAGGTGATTAGTTAAGCTGCAGGTACACTAGTTTGGACACTCACAGAGATCTAAAATGATAATAATAGTAATTAGAGTCGTTAGTTTTCAACTCGATCGTGGCTAGGGAACTATTATAGTCACTAGTTTTGAACTTGGTCATCAGTATGATACTCTCCTGGTTTATCAACACATGAGAGATGGAATCTCTTATTAGATTATCCAATATTGTTGTGTCAAGGACTTAAACCGCAGTTCTCATTTTAAACCATTTAGGGGGCGTTTGGGGCAAGGAGTTGGTTATTATACTCTCAGGCTATTATAGTTGAGTTTTAAGAGTTTGTGTTTGGGATGTAGATTATTTTAGTTTGAGTTATAATAGTATGTGTTTGAGGTGTAAAGTATTTTAGTTTGAGAAGGAAATAAATGAATGTAAAATAGTAAAAACTGTAGCAAATAGTAAATACTGTAGCAAATGAGAGTTTTAAAATGGTATTTACTGTAACTAATTGGGGGTTTTGAAATAGTATTTACTGTAGCAAGAGGTAGTTATTATAATCTTATGATAATCTTGGCTCCAAACGCCCCCTCAGGATATATGGTTTCAAATCGAATCAATTCTGATTCATGAATTATATGTTGGTGGGTATAGATAGAGATTTCATCGACCATCTCATATCATTTTTACAGCTGATACTTAATGTTTGATGTACAAACTTGTTTTCTTCTCACTCTATTTCTGATTTACGCTAATTGGAGGACATTCTGTAACCCTCCATAATTCTTTTTCTCACTCGTTAAGATGTAGTTAGGTTGTTCTTTTCATTTTTCTCCAGTTTTAAGTAATTCTGCTATGATTCAACAGTTAAACTGGGTATTGGAGGCTTCAGTATGGGTGCTGCAACTGCTATTTACTCTGCGTCATGTCGTATTCTTGGACAATATGGAAATGGAAACCTATACCCCATTAACCTTAGTGCAGTTGTTGGGCTTAGTGGCTGGCTTCCCTGTTCAAGGTTTGACTTTTGTTGTGTGAATTATGAAGTGGCAGATGCACACAGTGCAGTCATTAGAAAGCCTACATAGGTGGTCTTTGTTGTTAATTACACTTCTTTTTTGTAATCAAACACTTTTTGCTGTAGATCTTTGAGGAACCAGATCAGTATGTCGCATGAAGCTGCAAGGCGTGCTGCGTCTCTGCCCATTTTACTCTGTCATGGTTCAGGTACTTGTATTCTTGTTATATGTTGACAGAAAGATAGGTACCCATAATGGATGCCTACTGAGCACTACATCCCAATTTCTGCTCCATTCATTTTTGGTCATCAAAAGTGCTTTATCACTGATTAGTCTGCAATCCTTTTCATCACTGTTTTTGCTAGATTGAGTAAAAGCATTAATAGTCTCTTGCGAGAGATGATTTCTCTCAGTTCCCTTAATCCTATTGACTGTTTATGGACGTGGTGTAGCATACTGATTTAGGCCCCGTTTGGTACATTTCGTTTTTGGTTTACTTTTTGAAAATTAAGCCTATTAACGCTCCTTCCACCTCTAAATTTCTTGATTTGTTGTGTACCCTTTACCAATATTTTTAAAAACCAAGCCAAAATTTGAAAATTAAAAAAAGAAGTTTTTAAGAAGTTTTCTTCGGATTGGGCTGCCCATGATTCACCATTTATCAATGAAATCGTTTCTTATAAGAAAAAAGAGAAGTTTCTCTTTTTGTAATTTGACTAAGAATTCAACTCCTGTAATTATTGTAAGAAATTGAGAGACAATAGATTTAATTTCCGAAACCCAAAATAAAAAAACGAAATGGTTACCAATCGATGCCATAATTTCTTGTCTTTCAGGCTGTAGCCATTATTACAAAAGACATTTGGGCTTCTGGTTTAAGTCTTTAGTTTATGCAAGTCATTTAGCCTTAGCAATCTCTCCGGCATTTTGGTGGCTTAACTCTTGCTAGAACTGTCTGTTGTTTACGCAAAAGTGTTAAGGGAATGATTTTTGAGATTGGTAATGATGGGTGCAAGACCTAAATTTTCTTCTCCTTCGACCAAAAATGGTACCTTTCTTTCCAAATGCCCATGCTTAAGTTTAGCTGTTATTATGTACATTTGAGTCAAGTTTGAACTGCTGCTGGGTTGAAATGTTCTATATCAGGTGAAGTTTGTTCAAGATAATACTCTTCATTACCATGAGAATCAACTTTATATTACATACTGTTGGTTACAGGTGACGATGTTGTTGCTTACAAACATGGGGAGAAATCTGCACATACTTTAAGTTCAGCTGGATTTAGAAATCTAACATTTAAAACCTATAATGAGTACGTTGGTATCTCGACTTTCTAGTGCTTCTCGTTTTGTATGTTTGATAATAAGTAACGAAAAGATGGGATCTTGCAATGCAGGCTGGGCCATTACACCATTCCTGAGGAGATGGATGTCGTTTGTAATTGGCTGACAGTAATTTTGGGGCTAGATGGCTTACGGTTGGTTGACCACTGAAGTCATTGCAGAGAAGCATGGAGATAAACAAGGAAGACCATTTTTAGGTTTGTAACAAGAATGGTAGAGATGGTCAAGCATAGGGGCGGCGGTGTGAATGGCCATAGTTATAAGTTCTTTAATTTTGGTTGCTTCGTTCGTAAAAAATAAACCATTGCCTTTCTGGTTTATGGTCTTTAGCAAATCTGATAGATATTGTCTACGTTTTCCTTTTTCTTCGTTTTTTTAGCCTAAGTTTGGGGGTATACGAATCTAAGAAATTTTTCAATGTTGTAATCTAATATAAACCTTTTCCAAATCTACATATTAACTACCTATTTACCACTAATCTTTTTGGAGAGATGCTAGATATCACAGTGAACTTGCAATTTTCTAGTCATAATTCTTGATCTTGCTTTAATCATCGCCATTTATTTCTTTTAGAACTTACAGCACCCCTTTCTATTTTCATTCTTACGATTTCCAGTTTATCTATAGCTTCGTTAATGAATGATTTATTTCAACCATTTAGATGTTTTAAAAAGTTCTTATAGAAAAAATAGATGTCATAAAAAGTTGAAATACGTTTGTTAGATCTCATAGAATGATCAAAAGAATTGCATTACATTGGTTGGAACATATTTACATCAATAAAAGAGTCCACAAATCAATCCAATGCACATTAACTAAAAAAACTGAATATCGAAAAACTCAAATAATATGCAACCTGTGTATATATGTCTATAATGTTGTTCCTCTATCATTGAATGGCTTTGGATTGGTGCACCACCAACACTCCAGTTGGGTCACCTTCCACTCAAGCCCTAGTAGCTGCTAGTCTTCGTAGATATCAAATCATTTTTGTCATATTCAAAATCACCCTGAAATACATCTTCAATCATTCAAAGTTAATTTAACGTTTAGTTTTACACTTTTAAATGCAATTCTCATATCATCAAATTAGTTTTGAATGATTAAAAACATATTTAAGAGTGATTTCCAAACATGTCTTTCATTTGTTGCATGGGGTGAGAGGCGGGAAGGGAGGAATTGACTTCAATACATATCTACGACTCCTCAACCTCTCCAAAGAATTATTCGTCCCAACCTCGTTTTGGTTACTATAAAGAGGAGGCAAAACTACCTTTTTCTCTGGAGAGCTTCCATCAATACAATTAATGGATGGCATGGTACCTGCCTGAATTAGGGGAGTGTCCGGTGAACGACGAAAAATAATAGAACTACCACTGATGCGTAGCTCGCCAATACGTGAAATGTTTGTACAACCCCTCGGCTTGGAAGGTATGTATGGAGTTGAAGAGGTTCCACCATTATCACAATTCATCTGTTGCCATTTAAAAGAATTTACATCTAATATGTCTGCCTTTGTTTTTACGAACACGTCACTGTAATCCGGAGAAGATAAGCTTGTAGAATCAAATTGGGGCGAGGGGAGACATCTTCTGGATATGAACCTGGATTTTGGGGAATCCTTTTCATGGCTACGTTAGGAAAAAGGAATTAGAAACAATCTAGATAGAAACTACCTTTTATAATAGTCACCATAATAATAGAGCCGCTAGATTATTAAAAAGAAAAAAAAGTTTAAATACTACTTTGGTCATATAGTTCATTTTAATCCATATATTTTCAAAATGTTCATTTTGATTCTTGTATTTTCAACTTTGGTTCATTTTTATTCTTGAACTTCCAAAAAGTGATCATAAGAAAATAAAAATGAAAATGAATGGACCAAAATGAACCAACATTAAAAGTATAAGGGCCAAAATGAATATTTTGAAGTTAGAGGGACCAAAATGAACCAAAACAAAAAATACATGGGCTAAAGTAATTCAACCTTATAAAAAGTATCCTTGAACTTTTTTTTTTCCCCCAAATTATCCCTATTGTTTCAAAAGCTGTAATACTATCCTTACCCTTTCATAAAGGCTTCAAAATTGTCATTTGATATAGAAAAATCGTTTGAATATTGGACAAAAAAATTAATGTATCTAAATGGTGTTAATATTCATTGTTACATTATTACATGTCATTGACTCATTAATTTTTCTGTCCTACATTTAAAAAAATTTCTCCTTCAAAGATAGTTTTGGAAATATTTATGAGAGGTGAATGATATTATTGTAACTTTTAAAAGAATAGTAGTATTTTTTAAATTAAAGAAAAGAATAGAAGAGTTTTTTTTTTTTTTTTTTTTTTTTTTTTTTTTTTTTTTTTTTTTTTTTTTTTAATTCAGCCTAATAGAACCTTACTCTGAGTACTGAAATGATGGTGGTTGTGGAGTGAAGTTGTGTTGTTGACCATAAAACTCAGAATTTAAAACATCTTTCCTTAATGGTGTCGCATCATAGTCATCACTCAACCTGGCTACGAGCCTTCTTCCGACATCAGCTCGACCAGTTGCCACCTCTGGTGTCACATAATGTTATTTTTCATAGATTATACGCATAAGAAATTTAGACCAGCCAAAAGTAATCAAATTAACCCACCACTTTAATTATATCTATGGAAATGGAGAATGAAAGAATTCAAGAACACCATACCTTCTCTCGTCCCATGGACATTTTTGCAGTTGTTACATCGACATCTTTCCGTGCATCCAATATTAGCCTTCGATGATAATCATTATTAGAATGCATCGAAAGAGAGATTATAAAGGTAAATTACAAGTTTAGTTCTTAAAAATTTTATTTGATGGCAATTAGATCTCTTAACTTTTAAAGAGTATCAAATGCTCATCAATTTTAAATCTCAAGAATTTTGATTTTGTTTCTAATTAGCTTATGAGTTTTTTAATTTTGTGTATTCGATATCTAATAAACACAAAATTAAAAGGCTAATGTTTTATTAGACATCAATTTCAATTTTATATCTTATAAATTCTTTAATTTACAAAAATATTCAACATTCTCTAGATTTATTGGATATAAAATTAAAAGTTCAAAGATCTATTTGACATTTGTGGAGTTTAAGGTCCTATTAGACACAACCACAAAAGTTTGTGGACTAAATTTGCAATTGAATCTATTCATAATAGCATAGCGGTGGGTCATAAACCTGAAAGCATTCACAGTATTGTTTAGAGCACTTGGATTTCTTGCATTTGCACCCTTTTTTATGTCTAGCCAAGGATGGAGTCGATAGGCTTCCGTTCTGTGGAAAAGTCGATAATGAACACCAATATAAGAGTAATTAACTAATCGTACCCTATAATCGTACCACGCACATTATTTACTGGAAGCTCGTTACGGTCCTCAATAACCTTTGGAGCAAATGCAAATGGATCTCGAGATTCAATTTGATGCCTCGCCTCAAGAACAATACGTACATTCTCAGGTTTGTTAAAGCACACTTGACAAGAACAAGACTCAGAACAATACATTCCAGCGGCAAAACAATCACAATACCTGAGAATAAACAAGCCAATATTTACAATAATGAAATATAAGCAAAAATGGGAGAAAAAAAAAAAAAAACAAAGACTGACAATTTCAGGCATTCTATTTTTCTACAGTTGCAGCAACGTTTTGAATCATCGCCACTGTTGTTGACTGAGCTTTTCTTCCCGAATAAAAATTGTAATCCACTTGGCAGCTTAGAGAAAAGTAGAAAAGAGGAGAAAATTGAACCATGGGAAATGATTTATAAATTACCTTTTCCTTTTGGGAAGAAAAGTATTGATCTTCTCAAGATTAGAAGGTTGGTTGCACTCAAATTTTTTTGTATCATTTGGAGTTCTAAATTTCTCCGCTTTAAGGGCGTGGCAGGACTGCAATTTGATGGAACTTGTCAACGAGATGGCCTTGCCTTCATTTCCCAAGCCTGCAATGGGTCCATGATTCTTCATTACAATATCGATGATGTTATTTAGGTGCAACCCAATGCCTGAAGGGTTGGAAACTCCCAAGAGAGGATTGCTAATAGAATCAGGATATAGTAGTGTACGCAAGGAACGAGATGAATTGGCTGATACTCTGTTATTAAATGCTGCATTTAAGTTCAAAACAGAGAATTCTGGATCATATGATGTTGCTGCCACGTTACTTGTAAAATTTGAGGGAAAATTGTTTAGAGGAGCATTTGCAGAAGCTTCTTTGAACTCAAGGTAACGTTGACTCATTCCGTGAAGGGGTTGAGGAACTGACAGAGGCTGTTGCAACATTTGTCATCAGAGAAACTATCAGTTAAGGCTTGTTTCTATAACCAATTTCTTTTTCCCTTTTTTGTTTTTGAAAAGCCTACTTAATATCTCACCGTTTCTTTATCATAGTTTTGTTTTCATCTTTCTAAGTAAACCTTGGAATTTTTAATAAAATTCCAAAAGCTGTTTCGAATTTTGAAAATACTCTTAAAAAGTAGATAACAAAACCAATAAATCATATCAATGAGTAGAAACAAGGTTTATAAGCTTAATTTTTTTTTATAAAAAATATATGATTATCAATCCAAACTTAAATGGTTGAGAATTTATTAGTTTGAAAACCCTAGACCTTATAAATATTATGATACCACAACATGTGAACTGCATTAATAAAATCTATATAGATATGCTATATGTCCCATCTATCTAACGTAATATATCTAAATTATCATTGCATGCCATTTGCACTCAGGTTTCATAATTAGGAAATGTAACTTTCTGAGTTTAAAAAAGTATGATAAGAAACGATAAAACTAGTAAAGCATTGCATAGAAGATCCTTCAAATGACCAAATGACAAACAACAGCTAAAGCATTCACTAATTGCCATTACGGTACCAAAAATTTATTTATTTCTCTTTATTTTTTATTTTTGCTAGAGTAATAACTAGTGCTAACTTTATATTTGATTGATTCGTCTTTGGGGTGTTAAAAAACATAGAAAAAGTCTTTCTAAATGAAAATTTGTATACAAAGAAAAGCAGAATCAACATCTTAAAAAACTAAAAAGACAGTCATGCTTTTTCTTACGTCAAAAGTAATAAATTTGTTGAATTGAGCCCAAAAGAGAAGGTAATATTGTTCATACGCCAAGACTAAAGAAACATAACATATAAATTCACAGTAGAACATAGTGAAAGTGAGCCAAACGAGTAACTAGTGAATAACATACAACCATGCAAGAATGTTATTTTAACAAAGAGTCGTCATCCATTCTGATCTTTAATTAGATTTTTTGATTTAATATGAATATGCGTCATACAAAATAATGTCAATAAAATTGAAAGATGTATTTAACCTGAAAGGCTCACCCAAATTTTTCTTTGATATTGCATTCATGAAAACATTGAGGCCTAAAAGCCAAGCAATCCTGATGGATACTACATGAATTCTGCATTTTCAAGTGATCAAGATCAATTCACAGAAAATATAGAGAATTCAAAATAATCTTACGACATTAGAGATCCTATTCCTCAATTTTTATTTTGGGACGAGGAGCATAACAAAGCTTGGAGTATTCTTCAATATGGCATCTAGATTATCCTGATATGTTGAAGTTATCTTAAACATTTGTTTAACGAATGTATATAATTAACATATAGCCCTTTTCAAAATCCCCGAAAAATTTGTCTACAAGTTTCATAGTACAGAGTTCAGTTTGTGCAGAGACCTTACTGTTACATTCCTGTGATTCAGCAACTAATTCAGTATTAGATGATTGAGAATTGTGAGTCCTGGATTAAAAAAACATGATAATTTCATATCAATTGAAAAGCCAGAAATCAATGATGATACAACACCACTAATTTGTGATAGAATAAAAAAGAATGATGGTTTCAGCAACCAAGAACCTTTTCATAAGATTTGATTCAACATTTGGAGGAGAAAAGACAAAAGGAGAGGATTCAAGCCCAGAAGACCCTGGGGCTGCAAAATCACTCCTGCCAGGCTCTATTGGAAACAAGTTATTAACCGAGTCTGAAAAAGAATCCTGGTAACGAAATCAAAAGGAAGATTGAAGAAAAATTACCATGATAATCATTACTAGATTATGCACGAAAAAGGAATCATACATGCTAAGAAAGATTTTAAAATTATTAAAATCACTTGTTCAGTACAAAATCACTCCGAAATACGTCTTCAATCACTTTTAAATATAATTTTTGTATCATTACAGTTACTTTTGAATGATTAAAAACATGTTTTAGATTAATTTTGAAAATCTCAAAAATGATTTTAACCTAAACTACACATGATTAGCGAAAACTATGTGAAAATTTGACGAACACTGATGAAGTAGCAATATATAGAAACAGAAAGAAAATCATGATTACATTGAAAGAAGGAAGCTCAAAAAACAAAAGGAAGAATCAAGCGAATGCACACGATAGTACAAGTGAAGCGAAATGAGAAATCTTGTATAGAGAATTGAGAAAATGATACAAACTGAAGAGGATTGCGACGGAGAAATGGGAAAAGTTGGAGTGGCTCCGGAGACGGTGGTTAATGTGGAAGTAAGATGAGCAGTTTTAGAGGAATCCATAATGAAGAAAGATAAGTTTTGTATTTAACCTAACGCTAATTCTTATAATTGGTTATACAGAAATTTTGGTTGAATTATTGTGTCTAATAAGAAGAGGCAGGCGAGGCGCGAGTGTGAGCGTGAGCGTGATCGGAGAACGGGAAGAGATTTTTAAAAGAGAGCGGGAACTTTATCTGTCCACATTTGGGCCTCAGGGTTACTGATGGCCCATAAAGTGGCTTTTTTACGTATATGTGCGCTGCCGTTACAAATATTTACAAAATGACCAATTAATGTATATATGCTAAGATTCAATGGTTCCATCATGTCAAGGTAAACTTAACTAATTAAAGGGATATGTCATTGATTATAATTACAGTTGAATTGGAAAAAAAAATGCTAAGGAAATAATTAAAAAAAAAGAGTAGGAAATCACCACACGTTGATATCAGAAAATTTTGGTATATCAAAAAGGTTATTTATTGCATGTTGTGTAGCTTAAAACAAAACAAGATAGCTCGTGCACTCACAAAATGGGTTTTGGATGACAGCGTTTGAAGGAGCTGGGGTTGGAAACCTTATTGGAAGGTAGATTTAATTAAAGAAAAATATTATTTTGGTGTTTAAGGTTTAGATTTAGTTTCTATTTGGTCCTTATTAAAGATGCAAAAATTGACCCGACCCATCTCGAACAGGTTCGATTTTAAAACAAAACGAAAAGGACCCAAACAAAACCGAACGATTCGGATCGGTTCGATTTGGTCCAATATTTGCCCGAACTCACCATAAAATTAGGTTAGGATTTTTAACATTTCCTCTTTTTGTTTTTGCCGTTACAACCTCCTTCCCTCCAAATGAAACCCATCTCTCTCTTCACAATCTTGAATCTACTTATTGAACCCCTACCCCCTCCCCACCCCCCCCCCCAAAAAAAAAAAAAAAAAATCTAAGAAAAAGAAGATCCAGGTTTTGAGAAAAAAAGGGAAAAGGATTATATGTTCCTTTCTAGTAACAAAACTAGTATGTGCCAACCCGAAATATTAGGACATAAGATGAATTTTGCTGAATAGTTCATGTTTTTGTGACTTGAGTTACTTCATCCCATCCATAGAAACCTTTTACTATCAACTCAACTCTATTATCAAGTCTACTTCTCATGCTAGTGGTGACCCTAGGAGATCTAATTTACTTCAACACATATATAACTTTTTATACTCTGAATTGATTTTTTTTTTTTTTCGTTTTTAATGTTACTAGTTTCTATTTTCTAATTTGCGCCCCAAGTCCAGATCTCATGAACTTTGATAAACTTTTCAATTGTTTACCTTTTCACTGATAAAGCTTCACCCTTCTCTTTTTGTTGTGTTTCTGACAACTATCGCTTACCAATTTTATCACATAAAATATTATTTTCTTTCAAGAAGAAGCTTATCAAACATTCATACGCTAGATTGTTCTTACCTATTCTTTTATTTTGAGAAGAAGATTCTTATACTAACACTGAGTTCCACGACCAACAACCTAAAAACTACCCTTTCGACCAACACATACCAAGGTCCAAACCAAATTCTAGATTAGAAAGTAAAATCAGACTTAGTACCTGTAATCTCAAAACATTAATTCCCCTTTCTTCTCAAAACAATAAACATTTCCTAAAACTTTTATTTTCTTCACTCTTATCTTTGGTAAGACCAATAAATCCAATATGCTCTTTTCCATGTTCCTAGGAAACATATCTGTGACTACTTGTACCCTTTCGTACTCTACAATCAAATTCTTAAATTCCGCCTTTAGCAAGGTATTCTTCATAAGTTGTTTATTGCTTTTAACTCCAAATATTTATCCTTCCTCTTGGGTCAATTAATTAAACTTGAGTTTTTCATTGCAAGAAACAAATATGCAACATCCAAGTACCTTAAGGACAACAATTTAAACGATCCCCCCCCCATAGAAACCTTTTACTATCAACTCAACTCTATTATCAAGTCTACTTCTCATGCTAGTGGTGACCCTAGGAGATCTAATTTACTTCAACACTATATATAACTTTTTATACTCTGAGTTGATTTTTTTTTTTTTTTTCGTTTTTAATGTTACTAGTTTCTATTTTCTAATTTGCGCCCCAAGTCCAGATCTCATGAACTTTGATAAACTTTCAATTGTTTACCTTTTCACTGATAAAGCTTCACCCTTCTCTTTTTGTTGTGTTTCTGACAACTATCGCTTACCAATTTTATCACATAAAATATTATTTTTCTTCAAGAAGAAGCTTATCAAACATTCATACGCTAGATTGTCTCTACCTATTCTTTTATTTTGAGAAGAAGATTCTTATACTAACACTGAGTTCCACGACCAACAACCTAAAAACTACCCTTGTCGACCAACACATTACCAAGGTCCAACCCAAATTCTAGATTGAGAAAGTAAAATCAGACTTAGTACCTGTAATCTCAAAACATTAATTCCCCCTTTCTTCTCAAAACAATAAAACATTTCCTAAAACTTTTATTTTCTTCACTCTTATCTTTGGTAAGACCAATAAATCCAATATGCTCTTTTCCATGTTCCTAGCGAAACATATCTGTGACTACTTTACCCTTTCGTACTCTACAATCAAATTCTTAAATTCCGCCTTTAGCAAGGTATTCTTCATAAGTTGTTATTGCTTTTAACTCCAAATATTTATCCTTCCTCTTGGGTCAATTAATTAAAACTTGAGTTTTTCATTGCAAGAAACAAATATGCAACATCCAAGTACCTTAAGGACAACAATTTTTCAACGACTCCCCCCCCCCCAACAATGTTATTTTCAACCATCTTAGCTTTCTTGCCAAAATCATTTTTTATCGAGGTCCTATATGGAGTTCTTCATATTATCATTTATACACCTATTAAGTTTCCCCCCTCCCTTTTTAGGCACGTTACATGAAGAAACAAAACACAATACCTTAATCAATCCACGAATCTTCAGTACCACAAAAGTGATAATGACTTATATATCATTTCAAATTTCTCTTGGAAACATTTGAATTTAATATCTAGTAACTTTTAATAAAAACTAGTCTCCTTCTTTTTCTTATCTACAAAGAAATTTAGTCTCGTACTATGTACGTGACTTGTTGTGATGAAGTTTTTTTTTTTTTTTTTTTTTGTAATTTCACTAATCCTATTCCCCATTATAAAACGTAACATTGTTCCTTAATGAATTCTCAACTTGACTACTTTATTCAATGGCTTAAACAAATACATCCTCTAATATTTTCACTGTCATTTCACAATGCTACATAATTTTATCAGGCTTTAAGATCTTTGAGTTGAAATATCCATTTTTTTTCCTAGTAGTCCCTTCATAAGGTAAAATAGTGTCAAATGACTTTTAACATCCATCAATTTCTCAATAAGTCATAATTGAATAACCAACTCATATTAACTTCTATAAAGGCACCAAGCATGTAGTAGAACATAGCTTGTGGTATTAAACCGAACAAATACTTTCATATAAGACTTTTGATAACACTTTTACTGCTTGTACATACCTAACGATGACGAAGAATCCGTTGATGAGTCATAGGAACATTCTACACTTACGAAGTATGTCAGTCTACAAAACCTAAAAACTTAGACTCTGATACCAACTGTAACGACTCGACTTTCTAACATCTACTGGGAGGACATTACTACATGTGTAATGACTCGACCCCCTAGAACTCAAGCTAGGCCTTTACTAAACACATGCATGCATAGAACTTAAAACGACATCCTTTATATAGTAAAATAAATGCTAAATAAATAAGGTAGCTTAAAATATTTTCATTAAATTCAAATAATAAATTCAAATGATAGAGTACCCAAAACTCATAAATGGAAATAAATAAGTCTGAAAACAAATCTCAATAGTAAGTTCCAAATATCAAAACTGAAAGTGAATAAAAACATAAAAAAATATTAAAACATGAGCTGAAGCTTTAAAACTGATCCTAGTGGCTCGATCATGGATTCCTCTTGTCATTCGCCAGTGCGTCCTTGCCCTTACCTGAAACATAAACATGAGAAAAGGTGAGTATAAAATACTCAGTAAGTAACCCCACTACTGAGGTTAGGTTAGTCATCATGTCCTCTAGATGCTTACCTCTGGTGGAACGTAAGCACTCTCCTAGTCCTCACGGGACACATACATACATGAATAATTGAATTTCATCCTACTGTAGTTAAGTATATCCACTACCTCTAGTAAGTCCCGTAGGACTCACAACCTCTAGTGAACCTCGAAGAAGACTGTTGAAGGATAAAATTTTGGACCAATCATAAGTTGCCACGTCGTTTACTAAATTAATGACGAAATTCTAAATCATTAAATTTGGGCCCAATTAGGAGTTGACATATGTCCCGAATTGAAGTTGAAGACAAATTTCGATGACACCACGTAGTTTTATCATGACCATTGAATCAGATAAGATTAATTTGGCCCAATTTGATATTATTATTTGGGTTAAAGTCAAACTAAGCCCCAAAATAGATCGAATTTGACCTAAATGTCAAATCAGGCCTAAATCCAATTAATTGAGCCCAAAGGCTAGACCCATGGACCAACCAAGCCTAAGCCCATGAAGCCCATCAGAGAGCCCTATAAATAGAGACACTCTTCTCATTTCAAGGGGCAGCATTTTCTACATTCAGAGAGCTCGAAAAGAATTTATCAATAAGCAAAAGACTCCCAAGACTCCTAAAGTTGCACTCCTAGAAGATAGAAGACCCTTGAAGACACAAAGACGCTTCCAAGACTTCTACTTCAAGCTTCCAAGACTTCTACTTCAAGAACATTTGGTGCTTTTCGTCTTTAAGTCAAGCACATTCACCCAACTAAGAGAGAATCAAAGGATCAAGTATTAGAGATCGAACCACATCGCATCAAATCAACTTCAACATCAACACCAACTCAAGTTCAACTCCACGAAACACGTTTCTTTGGAAACCTCGTGTGAACAAATTGGCACGCTTGGTGAGACCTCTCTACCTCTCATCTCTTTCTCAGCATCCAAACAAGCCAAATGGCACCTAAGAAGATGGCATCCAAAGCTTCCTCCACAAACGGCTCGTACATGGGACCTGTCACCCGCAACCGCTCAAGAGAAGTCACGCAGGAGCAAGACCAGAGCTCCTTTATCGCTCACAGCATCTTGAGGCAAATGATGGAATCCCCACAAAGCGGGGTTGTCATCAAGGAAAACCCCTTGTTTGACAACTCTACTTCCACCTTCAGCAAGTTTAAAAGGGATTCATAACCAGATGTGATTTCTGTCATGATGGCAGATGTGACGGCGGAAGTGGCCATGGCAGAAATGGAAAGGAAGATTAATTTTTTGATGAAAGCTGTTGAGGAGCGAGATCATGAGATTGCTGCCCTGAAAGAACAAATGCAGTCTCGAGAGACTACTAAATCAAGCTAAGCACCCACGATCAAAGCAACTGACAAGGGGAAGACCGTGCTACAAGAAAACCAATTGCAACAGTCAGCCTCGGTGGCCTCTCTGTCTGTCCAACAACCACAAGACATGATCATGACCTCCATAAGAGCTCAATACAGAGGGTCGGCTCAAACTTCCTTCATGTATTCCAAGACATACACCTAGAGGATCGACAATCTGAGAATGCCTGCAGGGTATCAAACCCCAAAGTTCCAACAATTCGACGGAAAGAGCAACCCAAAGTAACATATCGCCCACTTCGTAGAAACATGCGAGAATGCGGGAACAAAGGGATATCTAATAGTCAAGCAGTTTGTCAGAACCCTTAAAGGAAATGCTTTTGACTGGTACACAGATTTAGAGCCTGAGGTGATTGACAACTGGGAGCAACTTAAAAGAGAATTTTTGAATCGCTTCTATAGCACTAGGCACACCGTCAGCATGATGGAGCTGACAAACACCAAACAACGAAAAGGGGAGTCGGTCGTTGACTATATCAACCGATGGAGAGCTTTGAGTTTGGATTGCAAAAATCGACTCACTGAATTATCTGCTGTAGAAATGTGCACGCAGGGTATGCACTGGGAACTCCTCTATATCCTGCAGGGAATAAAGCCCCGTACCTTTAAAGAATTGGCGACCCACGCTCACGACATGGAGTTAAGTATCGCCAACAGGGAACGAAGGACTTCCTGAGCCACGAACCGAAGAAAGACATGAAGAAGGTGAAGGGCGCCGAGAAAATTGTGAAAGGTGCCACAAAAGAATCAATGGTCGTTAATACAACCCCATTTAAGTTCTCCTCAAAAAGGAAAGAGAAGAAGATAGAAAAGAAAGACGAAGGAGGCGAAAGACGTCGCCTAACCCTGAAGAAGCGACAGGAAAAAGTCTACCCGTTTCTCGACTCTGACGTTGCAGATATGAACAACTACTAGAGAACCACCTTATCCAGCTACCATAATGTAAACGACCAGAACAGGCCGACAAAGTGGATGATCCCAACTACTGCAAGTATCACACGGTCGTTAGACACCCAGTCGAAAAATGTTTTGTATTGAAGGAATTGATCCTCAAATTGGCCCGTGAGAGGAAAATAAAGCTGGATCTAGACGAGGTGGTGCAAAGGAATCATGCTGTGGTGACGGTAACTCCAAGCGTGGCGGCACCAATCATATATTATAAAGAGGGAGAGCTCGGTCCAGTTTGGGACCTTCAAACCTGTGGTAGTGTGGTTTCAGTAGGAGGTCCAAACTACAGATCCTTAAAACGGAGGAAAGCGCACTGACGATGACGATAAGAAGTCTGAATCCTTATGGCGTGCCGTAAGAAGGAAAGACTAAACTTTATCCAAAAAGAGCTACGCTCTCATAAAAGCTATGAGCGAGGGAGCAAGACACAAAAAAGGAAGGGTAGAAAGAAGGCTTGGAGGCCCAAGGCTAGTGACGAGAGAGACGAGGATGTTCCTCGTCCCAGATGACAGATGAAGTTAGTAGATTTCCTCCTGAAGAACTTCTGAAATTGGGGTTCAGAGGAAATGCCAGAGGCTACTGCATGTCATGCTGGCAGTACCATGGAAGAAGAAGATACCATTCCAGGCCCATTGAATTTGATAGAAGAACCAAAGGGTTCGTCACCATTCAACATAGACGACCTGCTATCACTTCCGTGAGAAGCTAAGACGACCCTCATTGAGGCACTATTAGAATCCAATGCCTCTAGTGCATCGATCTCCGCAGCACGTGCTTATGCCTCGTGTTGCACATCCATAGGCTTCTCAGACAAAAATCTGCTACTGGGATCCAAATTGCATAATAGGCCTTTGTACGTCTCGGGATACATTTGAGAACAGAGAGTGGGTCGAATCCTCATTGACAACGGATCTGTCGTCAATATAATGCCTAAGATGACTATGAAACAGTTGGGCATACTCATGGAAGAGCTATCAAACAGCAAATTAGTAATTCAGGGTTTCAATCAAGGCAACCAAAGGACGATAGGCATGATACGCTTGGAGCTCCTCATTGGCGATCTGAAGGCCGACGCGCTGTTTCATGTGATAGACTCAAAGACCACCTACAAGCTGCTATTGGGATGGCCTTGGATTCATGGGAATGGTGTGATTACATCGACACTACATCAGTGTTTCAAGTTGTACCAAGAGGGATTAAGAAGGTTGAAGCAGATTCTAATCCGTAATCTGAGGCCGAGTCTCACTTCGTAGATGCAAAATTTTACCTAAAGAGCAAGAATTCCGGTGAGACTATGCCGACAGAGAACTTGCTGGCAAAAAAAAGCAGGTGGATCCTGGTCGAGGTTGCCAATAGACACAAAGAAAAGGGTAGGTAGCAAGGTACAAGCCTCTAGCCCAAAAGATAGTAGAACATCCCTCGGTGTTGGAGAAACACTCATGGTGAGGGGCGAAAAAGCCTCAAAACCTCCGACTCTGCACTATGTCCCTTTGTCGAGACGAAAAAAGGGTGAGTCACCTTTTACGGAATGCTCAAAAGGTTTGCAGGTCAGCAACATAGAAATTCTAAAGAAGAGTTTTGTCACACCCGTCATGTCGATAACGAGGCAGGAAGTCCACAAGCCGGAGGCGGAAGTGACGAGTTTAAAGTTGCCCGAGAGGCGAACTGAAGACGGATTCGATCCCAAGGCTTACAAGCTGTTGGCGAAGGCGAGCTATGACTTCACAGCTCACACTGAGTTCAAAAGTTTGAAGATTTATGAGCAACCCCGACTCTCATCGACCCAAAAGAAGCTTTTGCAAGAAGGACACGCTATGCCCACATCGAGGGTGGGGCTCGGATATGAGCCGTTAGAGCCAATCCACATAATCAGAAAGGCGAAGGGGAAAGTGGCCAACAACAATCATATCACTGTAGAAGAAGTCGATGATATAGGAGAAAAGAAGGGCAAAGATAAAAGAGCTTCAGCCTTCGACTGTATTAGATCGTCTACCGCACGTGCCTTGGTCTTCGAGAGATTAAGCATGACAGAAGTAGAAAGAGGTAGCCCACATACTATTCCCAGAGCTACTCTACGCTCAATCTTTTGAAGGTTGTCTCTGCCGAATGAAGAAAATAAGGAAATCATCTATCAATCACTGGTGGTGGTGCGACCGTCAACCTTTAAAATATTAGGCGCAGTTCCAAAGGAGAGCAAAGGAAAACCCCCCGCTCCCATTTTTGATCGCCTGAAGCATGGGAGGGCTGAAGATCCCCTCGACCAATATGTCCCTAGTAAGACAAAGGGGAAGGGAAAACCCTGTGCTGACGCCCCTAAAATGACTATAAGAAAGAGGTGGCCGATACCTCGAGCGTCCATTTGGCGATGAATCGACCTTAAAAACGCTAAAGGGTCATGAACCAGAAGGCATCAGAAGAGGCAAGAAGTGATGGAGAAATCCATAGTACTGTCCCCTCATGCATGAAGAGAAAGACTTTCATTACTCTAAGCACAAGTAAGGGCTCGCTCAAAGTAAAGAAGCGCGATGTCGTTTTCACCAATCCTCAGAATGGAAATTTAGAGCAGAAGGAAGGCGAAACTTCGTGCCAGCACATCACCATGATCGAAGAATCCGAAAAGGGTATGATCGAAGAGGAAGTGAAGGACGCTTCGCAAGGTCTAGAGGACGGTGGTCAATCCACGGTGGACGAGTTAAAAGAGGTGAATCTGGGCACTATAGAAGAACTGCATACGACTTTCATCAGTGCGTCCCTCTCGGAAGGGGAAGAGGATGAATACATGAGTTTGTTCACCGAATACAGGGATGTTTTCGCCTGGTCATACAAAGAGATGCTGGGACTAGATCCAAAAGTAGCAGTCCACCATCTCGCGATCAAACAGGTGTGTCGACCCGTTAAGCAGGCTCAACGACACTTTCGGCCATAACTTATCCCCCAGATTGAGGTTGAGGTCAATAAGCTGATTGAGGCCAGGTTCATTCGCGAAGTTAAATATCCAACATAGATAGCCAACATTATCTCAGTTAGAAAAAAGAATAGGCAGCTTCGTGTTTGTGTAGACTTTCGCGACCTAAATAGCGCATGCCCGAAAGACAATTTTCCATTGCCCATCACAGAGATCATGGTCGATGGGACAACGGGACATGAGGCCTTATCCTTCATGGATGGATCTTCTGGGTATAACTAGATACGAATGGCCCACGCAGATGAGAAAATGACGATATTTCGAACCCCAAAAGGGATATATTGTTACAAGGTAATGCCCTTTGGGTTGAAGAACGCCGACGCTACTTATCAACGTGCCATGCAGAAGGTGTTTAATGATATGTTGCACAAACACGTGGAGTGCTATGTGGATGACCTTGTGGTCAAGACCAAGTGACGACAAGACCATTTGAAAGATCTAAGAACCGTGTTCGATTGCCTGCGAAAGTACCTGTTAAAGATGAATCCCCTCAAATGCGCATTCGGCGTAACTTCAGGAAAGTTTTTGGGCTTCGTTGTGAGACATCGAGGGATAGAGATAAACCAATACAAGATTGATGCCATTTAGAAGATTCCAAGGCTAAGGAATCTACATGAGTTGAGAAGTTTACAAGGACGCTTGGCTTACATCCGGAGGTTTATTTCTAATCTGGCAGGGCGGTGTCAACCCTTTCAAAGACTAATAAGAAAGGGAGAGAAATTCGAATGGGATAAGGCCTGCCAGAATGCTTTCGATAGCATAAAGAGGTACCTGGTCAGCCTTCCCATCTTAGGAGCCCCAGTAGCGGGCAAGCCATTGATACTATACATTGGAGCGCAAGAGAGATCACTGGGGGCACTATTGGCACAAGAAAGAGAAAAGGGAAAAGAACGCGCTCTCTATTACTTGAGTAGGACCTTGAATGGAGCCGAGAGCAATTGTTCCCCTATAGAGAATATGTGCCTTGTGCTCTTCTTCAACAAAGATAAGTTGAGACACTACATGCAGGCCTTCACAGTCCGCTTAATTGCGAAAGCCGATCCCATCAAGTACGTCCTGTCCAGGCCGATCATCTCGGGACGTTTAGCCAAGTGGGCAATCATGCTTCAACAGTACGACAATTTTTATGTATTGCAAAGGGCAGTTAAAGGGCAGACACTGGCTGACTTCCTGGCAGATCACTCAGTTCCATTGGATTGGGAGTTAAGTGAAGACTTGCCCGATGATGAAGTTCTCTTTGCAGCAACCTCAGGGCTGTGGGACATGTTCTTTGACGGTGCACCACGGAAAAGTGGTGCTTATGTTGGAATTATACTTGGTTTCAGCGCAAGGAAACTTGTGACACGTACTACTTCATCACATACTACGAGAATATCAACATCAACACATATACTTAGTCGTAGTATCGCATAAAATTCTCTTTATCGCAAATCACTTGAGCGCATATACAACACATCATTCATTTCATTCACAAACCATGCGTTAGAGTTAAATAAAGAAAAAGAGATTAAATTTATGTCATCAAGTTTATGGAAACATGAACTTGAATCATTTTCATCATCAGTAGTGTGTATTGTTTTCGTTAATGCGTTACTTATGTGATACATGCGACCGATTTTTATCAATGAATAAAGAATGGTGGTTTATACAGGAATATAAATTGCGATGAAATAAAATTGCGTTGATAAGTAAAATCCTAAACTAAGATGATACAAGATACAAGTTACATGATACATGATACTGAGGTCGAGAACTTACTGTGAAGTTGTATAAAGAATCAATGTATGTGATGGCAAGTCTTTATGAATGAAGCAGAAAGAGAAAGAGTAAATAGTAAAAATATCGCAAGTTTTTCAATTGTGTTAAAGACACAACTAAGGTTCTGCTTTCTCTTGGCGTACACCTCTCGGTGATCGGCCGCGTCCCCATATCTCTATGGTGAAACAGGGATGAATGTGATGAACGCAAGGTTGTTTCCATCTCTGGAAATACTTCTTGCTTTAGTTAACGCATTCTTCCAACCTTCTCTTGATAGGCAGAATAACATCTTCACTTCTGCTCTCACAGGTGAAGATGCCATCGAGCATGCTTTAGCTAAACTTAATTATTTCCTTAGCAAAAATTAACTAACTCGCTTAATTCTTGCTATTTACCTAGGGGATTAAGAGCACATCATGGAGAAAATGGATTATGGATGTACGGAAAGAGACAGAGAGATGATAATGGTGACTATCATAACATTTAATTCTAAAATTAAGTGTTTGATACATGTTGTGAATGAAAGATTAGAGAAGATGAATACAGATGATGAAATATAGATTAGAAACAAATACGGAAAGAGTGTCAACGTCTTGACACAGATCCCGAACGGAGATTGTGCTTGCTAGCGTGTGGAAATGGTGGAGAGGAAAGCTTCCCTCTCAGGCTTGCTTTCCCGGTTGAATTGACCTTCGCACAGAGCTTCAACTACTGAAATTGGAAGAATTCTTTGCTCAGAGACTCACTTCTCGGCCTTGTCTCGTGGTTCTCCCGGATCTACTCTGGACAATCGCTTCAGACCAGACTCTCTCTCAGAATCAGTATATGCACGTCTCTATGTATACATGAATGTACTAGTATCTGTATCTGTATATCTTTCAGCGAATTTGAAGAAGCTATTTATAGGCGAGGCCTTAGCTCTTTGAATTTTTGGTCCCCACTGTATAGTTATGGTAGTTCCTGAAATGGCGGAATGGAAAATTCCTTCTATTACATAATCAATCCGTCAGAAATGCACAACTAAAAGCTGTACACTTGCCAGAATCCTCCGTAAATGCGTTGTTCTTCACATCTTCGATCGATCGCCGCTTGCGGTGTTATTTTTGATTATCGCATGCGGTTGAAATTGCATTGATCGTTAAAGCTCTTGATCGATTGTCGCATGCGCCATCATTGCATTAATCATCTTTTCGTTCTTGATTGATGGGCGTAATGCGACGTAGATGCGTTGTTTATCTTGTCTTCGAGCCATGAACGCATGCGATGAACTAATTTCCTGCAAAACAAAAACTGAAACATTCTATTCTACCATCGCAATGGTGTTAGTGGGTATATTTACGACATTTTATAATTTTTGCATTTCTTAGCCAATTTATATATTATCGATGCAACTTTTCTTTTTTTTTTTTAGCTGCAATATCTAAATAAAACAGTATAAATAACTTGTATTTCTATAAGTTATCAGGGGGCAGGTATCGTCCTCATTTCGCCAGAAAAGCAGATGCTGCCTTATAGCTTCGCACGCGAGTTATGCTCAAACAACGTTGCTGAATACCAAGCCTTGATAATTGGTCTCCAAATGACCTTAGAGATTGAAGTAGCTTGTATAGAGATCTTCGGTGACTCAAAGTTGATAATCAATCAACTCTTATGCCAGTACGAGGTGAAGCATGATGACTTGAAACCCTACTTCACTTACGATCGCCAGTTGATGGAAAAGTTCGAAAGCGTGATGTTGGAACATGTCTTGAGGACGGAGAAACAAAAAAGCAGATGCCTTGGAAAACCTAGCCACTTCCTTAATGGACTTGGATAATGTGCCCTTAATATATCGCTTTGGCGAGATAGGTTATACCTCTGGTTGGGACTGTATATGGGGAAACGAATGCGATATCAGTCTACCTAACCAACGAGGAAGACTAGCCGCAACCCATAATAGGTTACCTTGAGCATGGAAGGCTCTCGAATGACCCCGTCGTAAAACCGAGGTTTGCAGGAGGGCCACACATTTCATTACTACAAAGGGGTTCTATACCGTCGATCCCTTGAAAGAATTTTCCTTCGATGCCTCAGTAAAGAAGAGTCAGCGAAGGCTTTGGAGGAAGCACACTCAGGCGTATGCGGCGCGCATCAAGCTGGACCAAAGCTACAATTCTAGCTAAAAGAGAATGGGTTACTATTGGCCAGGAATGATCTAGGACTCAATGGATTATGCAAAGAAGTTGTGAAACTTGTCTTATTCACGCGAATTTCATTCATCAACCGCTCGAGCCTCTACATTCCGACCATAGCCTCGTGGCCTTTTGAAGCATGGGGCTTGATCTAGTCGGCCCTATAAACACCTAAGTCATTAGCAGGGCCACCACCTACATCCTCGGCGGAGCCCACTGACTACTTCTTCAAGATGGGCTGAGGCTATTGCTCTAAGGGAAGCTAAGAAAGAAAACGTGGTGGATTTTATCCGCCTCATATCATTTATCGGTACGATATTCCCCATGGATAGTAACGGACAACGGGAGACAATTCTCCAACAGTTTGATGGACAGATTGTTTGAAAATTCAAATTCAAGTAGTACAAGTCAATCCTATATAAATATCACCACAAATGGGTTGGCCGAGGGCATTTAACAAGACATTGTGCAACCTGCTGAAGAAAAATTGGTTCCAAGTCGAAGGAGAGATTGGTAGGAAAAGATAGTGAAGCATTATGGGCTTATCGCACCACTCACTGTTACCCCTACAGGGAAGTCACCCCGTACTCTCCGTTTTATAGGGTAGAAGCTGTCCTTTCTTTGAAAAGAGAAATTCCATCGCTAAGAATGGCGGTGCAAGAAGGGCTGACTACAGAGGAACAATGCCAAACTGCCGGCTCCAAGAGTTGAAAGCCCTCGATGAAAAACGGTTGGAAGCTTAACAAGCGTTGGAATGTTAACCCAAGCGCGAATGTCTTAAATCCTTTGATAAGCATGTAAATCCTCAAGTCCTTTCAAATCGTGATCTAGTGCTCGCCGTAAGAAAGACCAATTATCATGACAAGACATACGGGAATAAGTTTACACCTAAATGGCATGGGTCCTACATCGTCAAAGAAAGTCTACACAAACGAAGTGAACAAAGATAGTTGCTCAAGATGGGCTAAGAATTGGCCCAATCAACGACAAGTTTCTCAAGAAGTTTTATGCTTAACAAATGTAAAAAAAAAAAAAAAAACCTTTGTTTGAACTACGTTATGACTTGATCCCTGTCATTATAAACTTGTATGTAGGCAACTTAAAAAAATTTTAAGTTCAAGTCACGTGATTTAAAAAAAATATATATTTATGCATGTACTTGAGTCCCAAAAAAAAAAAAAAAAAAAGAAAGATAAATAAACAAATAAGAGAAGCAGAATTTAAAGGAGGCTACAAGGCGCCAGAGAACATCACTAAGAAAATGACAAAAAAAAAACTTCCATATAATAGATTTCAGCACTACAATAATCGAATCCAGTAGCTCAAAAAAAAAAAAAAAAAAAAACTCCTAGGCTACTGTCTACTGAGGTACGCCTAATCAATAAAACAAGCAATGTCAAGTCAAGGTACCCAGTGGTAGTTCCTAACTCATGCTGCATGGCTTCCAAACCACATGACGTAGGAATCAAAGTTTGACGTCCTTTTTCAGAAAGGATGGGGTGGTCTCGATCTCATTTATCGCCCCCCACATCTCTGAGGCCTCAAGCTTATGCCGAGTCAAAAGGCCTTCGCTCTCAGAAATCAGTCGCGATATTTCGACCTGTTCGGCCTTGATGGCCTCCAACCTGGCTAACAGTTTCTCTTCTTCTTGTAAGGCCCGAGAGTCACGTTCAAGTAGCGCCTTTCATTTAGCAAAAGTACTACTCTCATCGTACAATATCTTCTCTAGATCAGACTTAGCCTCCTCCAGATGTTGCTCCTTACTTGTCTGAGTTAACTGAGAGGAATAAGATAACTAGAACTGATTATAATTCTCCACGTTTCGGAAATACTCATTGACAAGTTTTCTGAGAGGAGGGAGGTTGGCACCACAATTGTCGGAAATGGCTCAGAATATCTCATGCGTTTCTTTCTCCAGACTAAGAACCTTCTCGAAAGGAGTACGCATGATCTTCTTGTGCATAGTATCCCACATGGTCGAGGCTGCGTGGCATCGAACGTCGGAAACCATAGTGGCAGCACAGAACTCGGAAACCTTGGCCGGGGGTGGTCCCTTATTTACTCGCCTCGGGCTCACTATTACTTGAACTTGCCAAGACCCTCGGCGCCTTTGGACTTGCCAAGACCCTCGGTGCCTGTCCGGGTCGGAGAACCCTTCCTGCCGCAGGCACCAAGGGGAAACTAGTTTCCTTGGCTACGAAATCTAAAGTCTCGATGTTCCTAGTGACCACCGCCTCCTTGACATGAGGGATGTCGCCGAGATCCACTGGCAGCGCTTCGGAGGTACCAACTCCCTTAATGGAAAAAGAGCCCACCAAAGATTCTTCACTTCGTGATGCTTCAAGTCCTTGAAGAGAGAGGTTCATGGGTGACTACAAAAAGGGGAGACTAAATGTAAACCGTACAGTAAAAAAAAGATGAGATGAGCTGACTTATATATATATATATATATATGAAGGGACGACATACCAGTAGGTTGAGAGCGTTAGAAGCCACCGGATCATTCTGAACCCTCTCAAGAAAATCGGCATCCGATGCCCTGTACTTTTTGGAGGGTCGCTTCCAATAATGATCGCCGGTACTACTATTACTGTCCTCCTCAATCGGTTTGGAAACGTTTTTTTGTGCGATCACTGCCACCTTCTCAGTCAGGCGAAGTGGCTTCCCCCCATGGTTGATCCCTCTACCTTTGGGTAGTCTTGGTGGCGCTGAGGGAGGAATAGCACTGGTCACTAACAAATGACAATTCTCTTCGAAGTAGTTCCCGTTTTTTGTTAACCATCAATCCTTGAACCATGGGGTAACATGAGTGTGCAGATCCAACTTACAGGTCGGCAGGAATACCTGAGACAAGGGCTCGCGTCTCGTGCATACTCTTCAGTAATGTAAAACGTTCTTTGACGTAGGGGCGAGAGGTATTCCCCTTATATCATTCAGAATATCTTGATGAAAGCCGAATTGTCGGCCGAAGCGAAAGAGACTATATGACTTAGTTCAAACATTCCCACACTGGGAGGATAAGTAGCCTAATCGCATGTTGGAGAAATAACTGGACTTCAGAAAAGATAGGTCTCTACCGTCAGTTAGGCATTCATGGCTGCTCCTTTTCAGAATGCTTACGTGCCATTGAATACTGGCTCCGCTATGGATCAATTCCTGTGCCTCGTGATGCGTTATTTTATTGAATGGAAATACGGATGATATGCATTGATGGATTGCATTGTGCACTCATGTTTTCCCAACGAAATTCAAGTGTAAAATCCCCTGAGTTTCCTGGTAAGTCCAGAGTCGAACACAGGGACTTGTGAAAATAGATTGCGTTGGTAATTTTGATGAAAACTTTGTGGTAGCCAGGTAAATAAATGAAGTATTTGGTTTGTTGTTTGCGTTTATGAAAAAGAAATAAATAAATGTGATGGATTTGAGAAAGACAGTTGCGATGATAGATGCAATGAGTATGCGGTGAATGGGTTGAGAAGATCTTTAGCTAGCGTTACTCGAGAATGCGTCAGACTATGCGATCATTTTACAACCATGCACAGCAATTCATTTCCCAATGTAAATGCGATGCTCCTAAGTCTAGGACGCATGTGTTGAATGCAAAGTGTCCATAGAGCTTATCCCTAAGTCTCTACTCTTGTCCTATGCATTGATGCAAATGCATGAAAGCAAGGTGACCGCATACAATCATATCTTATCACTAAGATGCATGCGATGCGTTAATAACAAATAGTGCTCATTCCTAAGTGCCTATCTCTCGTTTATGTGTTCTAATCTGGTTCTTTCAAACCTAGATTCTAACTTGACCTTCTTAAATCTAGATCCTGTCCTTAGGTTACCCTCCCGAGTATCTCTAATGGACGAATGAAGCATACATAAACAAGATAATTGCAAAGAATGAAGATTCCATAGTTGTGCTAGCTAAATGCTTCTCAACCCATTCAACTAATTTAGCTACTCATGCGTGAATCACAAAGAGTGAACAGATATAGAGAAAGAAATTCCATTCTTATAAATGAGTTGAGTACAAAATGCCAATGGAAGTTTAAGGTAGAGAGCCTGGTAGCAATTCCTTGCTGACCGAGGCTTTTTACACTAAAATCTCTATTCTGATCTAAAGTTATTCCCGTTTCTGCAAGCGTCGGCCCCTTCTTTGTCTTTGGAGCTTCCGACGCTCTCCCAAGCTTACCAGAACGATCTACCGACACAACTTTCTCCCTCGCGTCCGCTTTAAGATGAAAGAGAACTAAAAACGAAGACGTGCGAACTGGGACAAGAGATTGTAAAAGTGGTGAACGTGGTGAACCCCTTCTCTGAAGGATGCCCTTGGTATTTATAGAGCATCCATGGTGAAAGGCGGCTTCTCTCTCCTGGTTGTACAGATGGGACAACTTTAATTCTTGACTGATGCGCCGGATAATTGTCACCAGTAAAGCTGAATGTACTTTGTGACCGTTATCAGCTGTCAACTTAATTTGGATCCGACTATCATCAGCTTTTTGTCCCATCGCTCTTAATTATCCTTTCACTCGGATGCGCCCATCATGTTGCGCTGACCAAGTTGCGACGATCCTTCTCGGGTAAATGTGTGCGAGTACGATCAACGCAAAGCCTTACGGTGAAGTTGCACTCGACCAATGAATTCCTATGATCGCAATCTTTGCATTGTGTTAACGCATATTCTGCACAAAAATATAAAGATCAACTATTCTAATGCCTTTGACGCATGCGACCGCAATATTATAGAATTTATGCTTAATGGACGCAATTTAACATATTTCATCAATGCAATCCCTTATTGTTTAAGAACTTAGCACTATGATAACGTGCATTTTTGCCCGTTATCACCTCGTACTCGTCGAAGTAAATCGAGCCACCTTTGCAAGAAAAGCAAGCCATCTTGAGACCTCGAACAACTGCAGGAACAGGGTAATGCATATTGAAGTAATGGGCCAGCCAACTACGGACATAATGCATGGGGAAGTGAAAGTCCATACGTCCAACCGGGTTCGAAGCCTTTGCTATCAGCCCTAGGCCATGATAGATGTTGGCCAAGCGAGACTATAAACATCCCGTGAGCCATCACTAACCATTCTGAAGACCCCGGGGCGAAGGTAACCTCCCTTCTGGGGAAATACAAAAAGACATAACCAGCAAGATAGAAAGGCGACCAGATAGGTTTTTTCCTTCAACTCGTCTTCTACCTCTAGCTCCACGAATAGCATGTTTTCCCTGCTCGATCGAGCTCGAAATGTGATATGCGTATCGCTAGGATTTTGCATGGACCAGGACCGAGAGGCTTTCTTTTGCTTCTGTGTAACAGGCTTGTCATATTTGTGAGGCCCTAGGAACCAAAAAGAGATCCAGGAGCTAATAGACATTGAGGAGTCATGCTTCGAGGGAGTCATGTGATTTTCTCTCTGCGAGCACACTATCGAAAAATACGCCTGAAAAGGGTGTTCACACGTTTTGGCAAGTACCTCTCTTTGTCGCAGTGACCGGTTAGCTCTTTGAGGGAAGGAACCACTTCCTCATAAAAGCTTCGTTTGACCGGAAGGCCCTCGAGCAACCAGAGGTCCCATAAAGAAATTGATGCTTCGCTTGCCATGGTATGAAGAGTATTGGTTGAAGGGCACCAGGCTTCATAGAAAGCTCGAACTATGTCACCATTACGATCATATGTGTACAAGGAGGCCATCACTGCACCAAGAAAACTAATGTCACGAAGGAATCGCTTGTTTTGACCTTCTATAACCTCAAGCCACTCCCAGTAACAGTCAATGAAGCCGAATTCTCTAGGGACTTTCATCTTGACGGTCCAGCGGACCTGACCCTCAATTATGTGACGTCTAAGAGTTAGCACTCAATATGGATTAGGGGTCTCCTCATGAATAGAAGATCGCAGGATCCATGCATGCTCTCCTGGGGTCAAGGGTGCTTCCGTCGACAATTTGGAAAGGATTATGTTGTCATCTAGACTTAGCTAGCGATCAGCGAAAGGACCAGCTAATGATTTTGCCACAGGAAGGCTAAGTCCTTCCTTCATGGGCTGACTCTGATCTTTAAGAATCACGAGATGCCTCTCATTAGATAAAACATGCTCGGCGAAGTGAACCATTGTTCTGCAAAAAAAAAAAAAAATGTCATAGGGGGATAAGCTTCAACTATTAAAAAAAAAACCCTATCCTCCGTGACAATTTGCTAAAAAAAGGGAACTAGGGGAACCATAGTAGACCCTTCTAAGATCGAATGGGAGAGTTGCAAGCCTTTGCGGGGCCCCTCCCATGAAGACCAGGAAGCACGAGCGACGCACAAGGCAGACCTTTCCAAGATCCTCCCTAGGGTGATTGAATGGGAGAGTTATAAACCTTTGCAGGGCCCCTCCCATGACGATCAGGATGCATGAACACGAGGAAGAACAGGGATACAATAGACAGACCATGCCAGGGTCATCCTTATATGACCCAAAGAGTCGGTTACACAACCAGACATTTCTATAAAAAAAAAAATTTACGAAACAAAGCTTATGAGAGGAGAAACCCACTCTTTAAGAGAGATAAAAAAAATGATTGTGCTCCCTTGAGTTGCGCTTCAACTTCTACAAAAAAGCAAGGGGAGCAAATTAGTAAACCTACAAAAAAAAATAGTAAAGAGGCAAGTGAGTAGAAAAAAATTAAAAAAAAAAAAGAAAGAAAAAACAGAGAGAAAAAAAAGAGAAAAAAAATCTTAAAAAAGGGGGAATAAAAAGAAACATGTGAAAAGAAAAAAAAGAAGGGAAAAAGAAAAGAAAAGAAAAGAAAAAAAAGAGAGAAAAAGAGGAAAAAAAAACAGAAAAGAAAAAGAAAGCAAAAAGAGAAGGGAAAAAATATATTGTTTAAAGAAAAAAAATAAACGTGAAAAAGAAAAAAAAATAATAAAATATATATACAAAAAGATAAAAAAAAGGGGCAATTTCTTCTCCACCGTAATCCACCACCATCTTCTCTCTCCATCTCAACTATCAGTCTCTTTCTCTTTCAAATTACCGTTTTCTCCCTCTCCTCCTTAGTAACTTCCACCCATCAATGGCTAAAACAACGATACAAATCCTGCTAGGGCGTTTCGGTGGATCTTATGTTCCAGTGAGAAAGAAAATAATTGCAGGCAGAAGATCATGAAGGAGATGATTTATTAATCAAGATGGCAGTAGGGGACGAAATCGATTCGGACAACACAACAACAACTCACACTGTCCAACCTTGGCGAGATCCTACTCCTTATCCCGATGAGGTGTTACACGATTTTTAGCATAGCTTATGTGGACGTCGAGGGTGGAGAAGTATAACATTAAGTGTGCAACACACAACACATAAAAATTAGAGGTGAACTCCTCCAACCAGTCAATACCTTCTGGACAACTGCTAGATGACTCCAAAAGCGTGTTGAGTACCTCGTTTTGCCTGGTATGTAGCATCCCACACTTATTTATTTATTTATTAATAATGTAAAACTTTTCCCTTTTCAGTAATTGTCCTTAGTTGAAAGACATGTTTGGAATTTCGAATTTAAAGTATAAGTGCAAGGATTTAAGTATTGTCGTGGAATTTATTCAAAAAATTTTTCAATTTGGAAAAAAAGGTTATGACAGGAATTAATTATTTTTGGAAAAAGGAAAGGAATTAAATAGTATAAAGTGGGTTAAGGAAAAAAAAATCTAATTCAAGTTATACTATTTTCCTTTTATTATTATTATTATTATTATTATTATTGTTATTATTATTATTATTTTATTACTTTTTATAAAGTTTGAGGAGATTCTAATTCAAATTTTATTCTAGATTCAAGCCAGCCAAATCGGGTGGTGAGAGAGATAGATGTCAAATTCATCCCAAATTAAAATTTGGCCATATCCCAAATTTTATCAAAATTCAAATGATTAACTTTGATATTGAATTATGAATAAAATGTCAAGTTAAAATTTCGCCATATTCCACCTTTTATCCCAAATTTGAGTTAAACTTATGTACTGAATTCATAGTTTGACTTACACATCATTTGAGGTTAAATTCAAGAAAAAATATATTTGAATTCCGATCACAACTTCATCTTTTTCGAAATTCACCCACCCATAAGCGTGCATAAATCTCGAAAGGGGCATTTGTTGAAGGATAAAATTTTGGACCAATCACAAGTTGCCACGTCGTTTACTAAATTAATGATGAAATTCTAAATCATTGAATTTGGCCTAATTAGGAGTTGACATATGTATCGAATTAAAGTTAAAGACAAATTTCGATGACATTACGTGGTTTTGTCATGACCATTGAATCAGATAATTGGACTCAATTTGATATTATTATTTGGGTCAAAGTCCAACTAAGCCCAAAAATAGGTCGAATTTGACTCAAATATCAAATCAGGCCTAAATCCAATTAATTGGTCCCAAAGACCAAACCCATGGACCAACCAAACCCAAACCCATGGGCTAACCAGACCCAAGCCCATGAAGCCCATCAGAGAGCCCTATAAATAGAGACACTCTTCTCATTTCAAGGGACAACATTTTCTCCTGAAGCCCTCTTAGAAGACAAAAGACCCTTGAAGACACAAAGACTTTTCCAAGACTTCTACTTCAAGCTAGCTTCCAAGACTTCTACTTCAAGAACGTTCGATGCTTTTCTTCTTCAAGTCAAGCACATTCACCCAACTAAGAGAGAATCAGAGGATCAAGTATTAGAGATCGAACCACATCGCATCAAATCAACATCAACACCAACTCAAGTTCAACTCCACAAAACACATTTCTCTGGAAACCTCGTGTGAACAAAGACACCATCTCTAGTGAATCCAGAAGAAAACACAACCTCTAGTGAATCTCGAAGGAAAGCACTACCTCTAGTGAATCTCGAAGGAAAGCACTACCTCTAGTGAATCCCGAAGGAAACACAACCTCTAGTGAATCTCGAAGGAAAGCACTACCTCTAGTNCACTACCTCTAGTGAATCCCGAAGGAAACACAACCTCTAGTGAATCTCGAAGGAAAGCACTACCTCTAGTGAATCCCGAAGGAAACACAACCTCTGGTGAATCTCAAAGGAAAGCACCACTTCTAGAGAATCCCGAAGAAAACACAACCTCTGGTGGATCTCGAAGGAAACACAACCTCTGGTGGATCTCGAAGGAAACCACCAACTCTAGTTAATCCTGAAGAACACACAACCTCTGGTGAATCCTGAAGGAAAGCACCACCTCTAGTAAATCTCAAAGGAAACACAACCTCGGGTGGATCCCGAAGGAAACCATCACCTCTAGTGAATCCTGAAGGACACACAACCTCTAGTGGGTATCTAACTAATCAGTGAGGACATTATCACGATCCCAACATCAGTATCATAAGATGATTCTATAACATACATATGCATCTCATCATCATGGTTTTATAACATACATATACATCTCGTCATCCTAGTCCCATAACATACATATACATCTCATCATCATGGTTCTATAACATACATATACATCTCATCATCATGTTTTTATAACACACATATAGATTTTGTCATCATACCTCTATAACATACATATACATCTCATCATCCTTAGATTCAGCAGGATCTCCCAGAATAATAATATACCCAAATGATGCTAGCATTCAAACATCTCTATGCGCATCTAGTCTTTTAAACCTTCATGCCAGCAAGGCATACATAAACGTCAAACCATCAATATATCCTCAATAAATTATAATTATCAATACCTGGCTCTAGTCCTTTCAAACCTCAGTCAATGAAGGCATACATAAATATCAATAAATCATAATTATCCTTACCTGGCATTACGACAGTTTTAGTAGTAAGATTACTCACCTCAAATTAAGTCCAAGAAAATTAGCAATTCAAAGTCCTCTCTTTATCTTGAGTAGGATTCTTGAACAAATCCCTAAATGTTAACCCATTTCAATTTCCACATTAGTGGCCTAATTTCAAACAAAATTATCCAAATATTGCCAAAATAAATCCCAACAAATTCAAATATTCTTTACCCAAAGTATAGCTTGTTTAAAAAATTGCTCCCAATCTCCCAACAAATGCCTCAGACTATGCAAATTTAATAGTAATGGGTAGAACCTCCAAATTCCAACACACTATATTTAAATCAATGGTTCTAAGGCTTAATACACTTACCAAAGCGTGAAAAAACCCTTTTGATATTGTCGGACGGTGGCTCCAAATCTCCTTGAAATCTCAAATTAATCTTCCACAATCAAGATTTAATCCACAATTTGACCGAATATCCATTTGATAACCAAAATCTTTGAAGAATGAAAACCAAAACATACCAAAAGTCATAACTCCGGAACCTTATGTTGCTGGATAGTAGTTCTTGACACCTTGAAACCTCGATCTAAATTGAAACATAGTGAGTATCAATATGACTGAACCAAACTTAAATGTGTATCCAAGACTTCCTGAGAAAACCTCACAAAAAAACCTACCCAAGATCCAAATTCCGTCAAGTTGTGCGGGACCCGACGACTGATCAGAAGATGTCGGCGAGGCGAGACAGGGGCTAAGTGGATGACTACAGACAGCTGGCGCTCACGGCTGGAATGACGCGTGAAGAAGCCGAGGTGAGGGACGACGTGCAAAGGCTAGCTTCAGTTGAAGGTCGGCGAGGCTGACGACACGCGCAACTGAGTCTTGCAAACGGTGTGGACAATGGACTGTTGGCGTGGGACGACTCGACTCTAGTCCGTGCGAAGGATGGGTGGTGTGGCTAGGACTCCGATGCACGGTGACTCGGAGGCGGCAGAAAGCGTTGAATCTCGTGGCAGCGGGAGGTGTTGAAGTTTGCAGCGGCTGGAGCTAGGGCTTCAGCGAGGGAGGCAAGGAGATTGGGGGGTGGTGGAAATAAAATTAAAATAAAAATAAAAAATAATACAATAAAATATTTATTTTAATTTTATACAATCTTATCTTATTTTATTTTATTCTCTTCCTTCCAACTTCTAACCCCCTTTTTTTCTCTTAAATTTTCAATTAAAAAAGAATTTAACTAATCTCCTTTCAAAAAATGAAATTAATTCTTGACATTCATTTTAAATTAAATTTGGACGACATAAATTTCCAAAATTACATTTAAATTTTCAAAATTCAACAAACGTCCTCCATTAATATAAACTACCGAAATTACATTGCAACAAAAATTTCGGGTGTTACATTCTTCCTCACTTACAGAACTTTCGTCCTCGAAAGTTACCCCTAGAATAGCTCCGGGTATTGGGCTCTCATCTCATCCTCTCGCTTCTAGGTGACTTCATTGAACTGATGATTTTGCTAAAAAAATTTCACAAAAGCTATCTCCCTGCTACGCAATGTCTTTATTGAAGGAACTCTTAACAAAGAGACCCGTGAGCAGAAGCGAGATTGTTGCAAACCCCATTGTGACATAATGTACATATTTACAATCAAACAGTAATAGTTATGCAAAACTCTAAATTACAACATGCTTCAAAAGGGAAATACTAAGATTCAAGAGAACTTACCCTTGAAGAACTATTTTTCTCGTTCTCTTGAACTCACTACATGATCCTTCACCAACACGAATGAATCTACACTCGGATAGTAATCTCCTCAGCAATCTCCTCGAATAAGAACCAATATACACTCGACCCCTGAACAGGAAATAAACACCACCAACAGGTGATAACGGGCAAAAATGCACATTATTACAGTGCTAAGTTATTAAAAAACGAAGGTTTGCGTTGATAAAATATGTTAGATTGCGTCCAAAAAGCATTAAGTTCATAAAATTTTCGGTCGCATGCATCCATCATATAGAAACAGTTAACTTATGTATTTTTATGCAGAATATGCGTTGATGTAAGGCGAAAAGCGTGATTACAAGAAATCAATGGATGAGTGCAGCGTTACCGCAAGGCTTTATGGTGATTTTTGCTCGCAAACATCTACTCAAGAAAGATCGCCGCATAGAGCCGGCGTAACTTGGTGGGCGCATCTAGCTGAAAGACATAATTAATCACGATGGGACAGAAAGCTGATGACGATCGAATCCAAATTAAGTTGACAAGCCGCTAACGATAACAATTACACTCAGCTTTTCGGTGACAAATATTCGATGCATCAGTCAGAGAATTAAAGTCATCCCATCTGTGCAATCATAAGAGAGAAGCCGCCTTTCACCCTGAAGCTCTATAAATATCGAAGGCAACCTTCAGAAAAAGGGTTCAGCAAGTTCAGATACTTAGATAATTTTCCCTTAGATAGTTTAGCCTTGTTCTTAGATTTTCTTTTATTTTAAGGCGGAAGTGAGAGAAGCAAGATTATGCCGATAGATCATTCTAGTGAACTTGGGAGAGTGCCGGAAGCTTCAAGATCAGAGAGAGGGCTAGTTCCTGTGGAAGCAGGAATATCTTTTGAATAGAATAGAGTTGACAGTGTATAAGCCTTGGGAAGCAAGAGATTGCTACCAGGCTCTCTATCTTTAACTTCTATTGTCATTTTGTACTCAAACTTATCTATAGAAATGGAATTTACTTCTTTATATCTGTTCACTCTCTGTTTAACATGCATGAGTAACTAAATCTGTCGAATGGGTTGAGAAGTACTTAGCTAGCTTAATTGGGGATATTCACTCTATGCGATTATCTTGTATTATGAATACTTCATTCGTCCATTAGAGATACTCGGGAGGGTATTCTAAGGACAAGATCTATGCTTGGAAAAGTCAGGTTAGAATCTAGGCTCGGGAGAGTCAGATTAGAATGCATAATCAAGAGATAGGAGCTTAGGAATAAACACTGTTTGCTATCAACGCATCGCATGCATCCTAGTGATAGGATATGATTGTGTACTGTCACCTTGTTCTTGTATGCATCTTGCATCATCGCATAGGAAAAGAGTAGAGACTTAGGAATAAGCTCTATGGACATTTTTGCACTCAACACATGCGTCCTAGACTTAGAAGCACCGCATTTGCATTGGAAAATGATTTGTTGTTGCATGAGAGTAGCATGATCGCATAGTCTGACGCATTCCTAGGAAACGCTAGCTAAAGATCTTCTCAACCCGTTCCTCCGCATACTCAGTGTATCTACCGCATAATTAACCTTTACCCAAATTCGCCACATTTATTTATTTTATTACCGCAAACAACAACCCAAACAACTATTGATTTATTTGGTTACCGCAAAGTCTTCTAAGAAATTACCACCGCATATTGTTTTCCCAAGTCCCTAAGTTCGACCATGGACTTATCAGGAAACTCAGTGGGGTTTATACTTGGATTTCACTGAGAAAACTTGTTGCTCAACGCATTTCCATCACCGCAACTCATTCCACATTTTCACTTTATAAAATAACGCATCAAGTTTTTTGGCGAATTACGACTTGGAGATTGAGAGGATGTTCAGAAGAAGATTAAGAGACAACTGCTAACAACAACAGCCAGATAAAGACGATATGGCGGAGCAGCCTGGAAATGGAGCACCAAACGAAAACAACGTCATGGCGAATCCAATCCTACTGGCAAACGATCATAATATGCCCATTAGGGACTATGCATCGCCAAACCTATACGATTTCTCTCCAGGAATCATGAGGCCTGCCCTTGATGGAAGCCGATTCGAAATGCAACCGATGATGCTGCAGATGATCCAGACTGCAGGATAATTTGGAGGACGGCGTGGCGAGGACCCGTACGCCCACCTCCAAAGCTTCATAGAAATCTGCAACACTTTTGTGTTCCCGAATATCTCTACTGAAGAAGTTTGACTAACTCTGTTTCCATTTTCTTTGTGTGATCAGGCAAGAAAATGGGCGTATTCCCTCGAGCCAGAAGAGATCACTTCATGGGAATAAGTGGTGGAAAAGTTTATGAAGAAGTATTTCCCACCAACTGAGAATATTAGGAGAAGGAAATTAATAACAAATTTTGAATAAGAAACTGACGAATCGCTTAGTAATGCCTGAGCGAGGTTTAAGAAGTTGGTAAGGGATTGTTGATAACGGGCATTAATGCACGTTATCATAGTGCTAAGTTCTTAAACAATGCTGGATTGCGTTGATAAAACATGTCAAATTACGTCCAATGTTGGTAAGGTCATAATATTGCGGTCGCATGCGTTTATCGCATTAGAACAGTTGATTTTCTTATTTTTGTGTAGAATATGCGATAACGCAAGGTGTAAATTGCGATCATAGGAAATCATTGGTTGAGCATAACATCATCGCAAGGCTTTGCGGTGATCGTATTCGAAAATATTCACTCGAGAAGGATCGCCGCAACTTGGTCAACGCAACATGGTGGTCACATCTGGGTGAAAGGCTAATTAATCGCGATGGGATAGAAAGCTGATGACAGTCGAATCCAAATTAAGTTGACAGCTGATTAACGATAACAAGTACACTCAACTTTTCGGTGACAAATATTCGGTGCACCAGTCAGGAGAATTAAAGCCGTCCCATCTGTGCAATCATGAGAGAGAAGCCGGTATTCACCCTGGATGTTCTATAAATACCAAGGGTAACCTTCAGAAAAAGGGTTCACCATTCATTAATTTGAAGTTTCATACGCCCTTGTTTATAGATTTCTTTCGTTTTAAGGCGGACGCAAGAGAGAAGGTTGTGCCGATAGATTGTTCCGGTAAGCTTGGAAAGCGCTGAAAGCTTCAAGGACAGAGAGAGGGCCGACGCCTGCGGAAGAAGGAACATCTTTAGAACTGAATAGAGATTACAGTGTAAACGCCTCGGTCAGCAAGGAATTGCTACCAGGCTCTCTATCTTTAACTTCCATTGTTATTTTGTACTCCACTCATTTATTGAAATAAAATCTACTTCTCTATATCTGTTCACTCTCTGTTATTTATGCATGAGTAGCTAAATCAGTTGAATGGGTTGAGAAGCATTTAGCTAGCACAACTAGGGAATCTTCATTCTATGCGATTATCTTGTATTATGTATGCTTCATTCGTCCATTAAAGATACTCGGGAGGGTAGTCTAAGGACAGGATCTAGGCTTGGGAAGGTCAGGTTAGAATATAGGCTCGGAAGATTTAGATTAGAACGCATAATCAAGAGATAGGAGCTTAGGAATAAACACTATTTATTATCAACGCATCACATGCATCCTAGAGTTAACATATGATTGTATGCGGTCACCTTGCTTTTATGCATTTTGCATCATCGCATAGGACAAGAGTAAAGACTTAGGGATAAGCTCTATGGACACTTTTGCATTCAACACATGCGTCCTAAACTTAGGAGCATCGCATTTGCATTGGAAAATGATTTGCTGTGCATGGTTGTAGCATGATCGCATAGTCTGACGCATTTCCAAGTAACGCTAGCTAAAGATCTTCTCAACCTGTTCATTGCATACTCAGTGCATCTATCACACAACTGACTTTTCTCAAATCCACCGCATTTGTTTATTTTCTCATTAACGCAATCAACAACAAACAAACAATTTATTTATTTGGTTACCACAAAGTCTTCCTAAAAATTACCAACACAACCTATTTTCACAAGTCGCTGAGTTCGACGCTGGACTTACTAGGAAACTCAATGGAATTTACACTTGGATTCCGCTGAGGAAAATTGAGTGCACAACGCAATTTCACCATCGCATATCATCCATAATTCACTTCTTAAAAATAAGCATCAAGTTTGGCGCCGTTGCCGGGGACTTCGGCAAAATAAAGTGCTAACGGTAATTTTTCTAATTTCTTTGCTGACTCTTAATCTCTGGCGAATTACGACCCGGAGATTGAGAGAATGTTCAGACGCAGACTAAGAGACAACCACCAACAACAAGACAGAACACCAAGAATGGCAGAGCAACCGGAAGCAAGGCCCGCTAACGCGAATAATATTATGGCCAACCCCATCCTTCTGGCGAATGACCGCAATAGACCCAGCTGGGACTATGCGTCACCTAACCTCTATGATTTCTCTCCAAGAATCATGAGGCCGACGTTAGATGGATTGAGGTTTGAAATAAAGCCGGTAATGTTGTAGATGATCCAGGCTGCTGGGTAGTTTGGAGGAAGGCATGGCGAAGACCCGCACATCCACCTCCGGAGCTTCATAGAAATCTGCAACACTTTTGTGTTCCTGAATATCTCCACCGAGGAAGTTCGACTCACTCTGTTCCCAATTTCCTTATGCGATCAACCAAGAAAATGGGCATATTCTCTCGAACTGGGGGAGATAACTTCACGGAAACAGGTGGTGGAAAAGTTTATGAAGAAGTATTTCCCACCAACTGAGAATGCTAGGAGACAAAAATTAATAACAAATTTTGAACAAGAAGAAGAATCGCTTAGTGATGCTTGGGCGAGGTTCAAGCGACTGGTAAGAGACTGTTCACACAATGGCTTACCAGACTGCCTGCAAATGGAGATTTTCTACCAAGGATTGAATCCCTCTTCGTAGACCGCTACCAATGTGGCAGTCACTGGTGGTCTGCTCGAAAAAACATATGAGGAGGCAAAGAGTATACTTGATCGCATATCCAAAAATCAAGAGGATTGGCGGGAAAGCGATAAGAGATTAAGAATAAAAGAAAATGACGTAAACAATGGGGTCATCGCATCCCTGCAAAATCAAATGACTGCGCTGATGAGTTTAATACAAGGCATCACAATTAATAATACGGGAGCGAAGAAAGGGAAAGTCAGTGCAATTACTCAAACGATCGCAAGTTGTGTCATTTGCGGAGATGCTCACCCGATGGAGGAATGCCCAACAAACCCGCAATCGGTATGCTTCATGAGAGATAATCCCTATTCCAATACATATAACCCCGGGTGGCGAAACCACCCAAATTTTTCGTGGAAAAATCAACAACAAAGCTTCAACCTGTGGCACAAAAAGGAGGGCCACCTGAATTTTTCTCGCAAAATAACGATCCAGCGCATAGCCAAGTTAGCAGCTCACAAACACCGCAATATTCATCCTTAGAGAGCTTGTTGAAGCAATACATTGAGAAAAACGAATCAGTGCTTCAGAATCAAGCTACATCCATTAGAAATCTTGAAATCCAAATGGGACAAATTACGGGCGAGCTGAAAAAAAGACCGGAAAATACTATTCTAATGCGATGACACGCTGCGAACCGAATATTATTGAGTCAATGCCTTTTTAGACGTAAATTTGACATGTTATTAACAATGCAAATCAAGCATTGTTTTAAGAATTAGCACTATGATACGTGCATTTTTTGCCGTTATCACACCCCAAATTTAAACAATGCTTGTCCTCAAGCATAGCTAAAGATTTTCTTTAGCAAGTCAACTGCAAATGTTCTTTTTTTCTAGATTTTTCAAGGATACTTCGTTGCAAAAATCCTATATAACCAAAGTTTCTTAAGCCTTATTCAAGTCTCTTCTTTAAAATTACTTCTAAGACCTAGGGACCACAAGCTTAAACCTTCAAGAACTTCTACTAATTCCGGAACAGGTCGCATGATTTATTCAAAAAGAAAAAATTTCTATCGAGGTGTCAAATTATTTTATCCTTGCATATTTCTTGACATTGTTATTTTTTTCTGACCTTGTGCGTTGATCCACAGTTGTCTTGCTTCGTTTCTGCTTGCCCCGACGTCGTGTCATGTGGACATCCACTAGCGAGCAATAGCTCATTCTCAGACTAAACTCATGCCTACTTGGCAGTGAGTTGCGTCATTTATTTATGTGTTGATCCTGGTGACTTACTTTCGTTTTGGCTTGCCCCCACGTGTGTCATGCGAACATCCAACTACGGGTAAGTGCCTTCACAATTTTTACAAACTCTTAAACTACATAGGTTCTTCCGCCATTCGTTGACATGTGGAGTTGTTATTGT